>NW_028143175.1:0-212996 GCF_977018435.1 Lepisma saccharinum
AAATCGCCGAATCAAGTATAATGAACCCACCTGTATATTACTAACTAACGACGCGCTGGATTGAAAACAAAAGAACAGCGAGGGATCCACAAGAACACGGCAACCGAAAAGGGAGTCCAAGTATAGATTGTATTTGCGTTATTCTATTTTGGCGACACGTGAAAGTACGGAGGATTGAACGGACATTCACAAATATCCATACCCAGGCCGGGATTCTAGCCCGGGTCCCCTGCCGTCGTTGCGCGATGTTCTAACCACTCCGCCACGGGGGAGGTGGGGCTGCAACAAAATGAATATTACACGAAAGAAGTTTCAAATGTAAGTTGCAACAGCATATTAAAGAGGAAATATTTTGTAAAGTTTGAAAAATGTACAAAGTATGTTTCTAGTAAGCTAGGAAGAATAAAGGAATATGTGATATATTTTACTGTACACGAGTTACAACTGTCTGTCAGAACAAATAAACTCGTATTTTACAATGACATGCTGACGGGAAGAGATTCCAAAGAAAAATGTCACTGAATCAACACAGAGACGCAGAGGACACATTGCTGCAATGTTACTACCTCATAACGTCACTCGAAGTTTCATAATCTTGTATATGAAAGACTGAGAAGAGGTTGGTCTCAACCTTGCCTGCGCCGGCCCCGTGGCGGAGTGGTTAGCACATCGCGCTACGACGCCAGGGTTCCCGGGTTCGAATCCTGGCCTGGGCATGGATATTTGTGAGTGTCCATTCATCAATTTCATCATATCATCACTCATCCCAATCTTCGCAAATTAGTCATAAGTGGCACAAGAAGCGAAGTAAAATAAATCAAATCATTCATTCATTCAACCTTGCCTGCTCCCTGAGGTTGCCTATCGCAAGGATGAAGTGTTTCGAGGCAACAAGGTGGTAAAAAGGGTTCTTTATTGTATCCCGCGTTTGAGACAGGGTATCGACATCCACACACGATATTTAAACGTGACTGTATGCTTGCTTTTGGCGCAGGTGGAACTCGTATTTCTCGTGCTTCACTGCAGGGAGAAATCCCGAAACAACAAAGGGGCGGAGTCCTGTAAAAAAAAGAAATCGCAAAAACGAAAGGCTAATTGTCTATGAACTTGGACGCAAAGAAGCACCAGCAGATTTCTTAGATGACGTGGAAGTAGAGGTCAGGTGACCAACAGTTATCGTGATTTAGTGGTTACAAAGGATGAGATTTAGAAAACGTTTTCTTCTTCGCTCCACTCGCGAAACAAACATTTCTGTAAACTTCACATCAAGTTCACACTCTCTACTTTCAATTAAATATTTATTCAATTATGCACTATTCAATTAATATTGAATTTGTTTGAGATGAAAGATTCTATTGAAATTTCCATTAAGAGACACGATTTTATTCTTGTAAATTTACTGTACTGGATCTATGAGAAATTAACACTATCAAAAGGTAAAGTGCTCCCCTGTGCTTAGCACCACGCCATCAAAGTAGTGCAGGTGAACCGGTTGAACGCCCTTAAGTGAGGATCTGTGTTAACAACCCACCCCAAAGAAAATCGCACCAAAACCTCAAAAACTCACTTTCTCTCCACGTTCCGCGCCTCATTTATTGCGCTGACGATGTTTCACAGCGCAGAAAAAGCCGGTACGAGAAAATACTCAAGTGAGCCACAGTGTTGCCAACCTACGAAAATTTCACCAAAACCTCAAAAACTCACTTTCTCTCCACGTTCCGCGCCCGACGATGTTTTACAGCGCAGAAAAAGCCGGTACGAGTAAATGCACTTTCTCATTCTTGAAGGATGAATGCGCCTTATCGTAATTTTCCAAGTCCGGGACCATGTTTATATATCGTGACCTTTTGTAAACCTCTCGGGAACGATGTGCCACACATGCACACGCGTGCGCGCCTGTAATGTGACGCAAGCAAACAAACAAATAATAATTGTTTTTTTTTTAGGATTCCTGGACCCTATACCCCGCCAGAGTGCGTGGTGCCCAACCAAAAAAGGTGTTCTAACGGCTGCGGTTATAGATAACCACACCTCTGTAGAGTTTCACGTGTTTTGTTTTTTTTCCTCAAACTTCGCGACAGAAAAGCGACGAGGGACGCACAAGCAGGATTCTTCGAAACGAACGAGCCCCCAACGTTTTCCCGTACGGCCTTCGAACGTAAGGTTGGTTCACGTGAGCGCGAATTTCATCGGGAATGTCTTTCAGCTCGTACATCTGACCGTACATGCTGTTCATCATCAACTTCGCCGTATTCTGTTTTGCGTCCATTTCGAGCAATTTGCCCGGCTGCAGTGGGTCTTGCAGTTCTTGGCTTCCTTGATTTTTTTGCGTAAGGTCATGATCTTGCGGATGCAAATGGCGTTGAGCGAATCGGGCGAAAAATACACGTGGAGATCCGCTTCCGTGTAGCCGGTTGGGAATTCGTGCTCCCGCGATAAACGTCCACTTCCGTGCCTGTGCCTGGTGGAACGGACGTTCCGGTGTGGAATTCGCGCCACTCCAAGTTCACGTTGAAGGGGGAGAGTCCCGCTGTGACCATGACGCTCGGGTAGAGTGACGTGAAGTCCAGCACCAAAATAATTTCGTTCTCGGTCCTGTTCTTGAGCGCCACGTTCATGTGGGCGTTAAGGTGCACATATCCCCCGACCAACTTGTGGTGGTATTCGAGATGCTGCCGTGGGAAACACAAACATCGCCTGTTCTGCAACGCTTCGTTGAAATAATAATGCGAGAGATGCAAGTTGAGTTGGTGCCCACGAACCTGGTCCGCACGCAACACGCTCTGGCAGCACGTGGAGACGATCTTTTGCACGAGTCCGTTTTTCAAAAAACGCACGTCCCGCACCAGCATGGAATCTTGGACGTTGTATTGCAGCAGGTCGTATATTTTGTTTTTCTCGTAGAGCGTCTGCACGGTTTCGCCCTCGGGCATCATTTTCTCTCCCAGGTTGAAATACAACGACACGTACTTCAGCGTGTACGAGGAGAGGTTCCCGAAAAGATAACGCACCACTTCGATGCCGTCCAGTTCGAGTTGCCCCGAAACTCAGAGGCAATACTGATACGACCTAGTTTTGCTTATATTGTCATCGCAATCGGATGTGACGACGGGTGGTGTAGAGATGACTTTCGTTCTGTGGTGTCGATGTAGGTCAGATCAAACACAGTAATGTGAAAGTTTCTGTACAGAAGAGTAACGTTTTTGCAACTGTACGCGATTATACAACCGTTTTGTGTGTGTGTTAAATAGCTAGCAGCTTTTGTAGGTAAGTTTTTTCCTGTTATTTCTCTTGCATGTGTGTGTGTGTTAATAATAATAATTGCGAGTTGCGTTAGTGAACACGAAGTCGGGTTTTGATTAAACAACGAAAATACGCTAAACAAAAATATGAGCATACATAACGTGCGCTCGAAAAACTTATTCTTCATCGCGAATAACATAAAAGCGAGGTAACAATCGGAGGGAGGGGAGGGACGATGATTATGATCATGTTAGTTTACTCATGGTGGATGGTATTGACGCGTGTACTCTGAGTTGGATTTGTTTTGTTTTAAGTCTACTTTACGCACAGTAAGGCTAATCGAAACTGGACCAACAGTGGGATCCGAACCACCTCCGCCGGGTATCGAACTTGGTGTTTTAAATTATACAAGTGCACAGGGGGAAACTTTATCTTTTTTGTATTTTTTGATACTCTGGGTTGGATTTGTTTTGTTTTAAGTCTACTTTATGCACAGTAATGTTAATCGGGACTGGACCTACAGTGGGATCCGAATTATACATGTAAACAGGGGGAAACTTTATCTTTTTGTCTGTGAAGGTTCTAAGGTTTTGTGAACATGTTGGAAAAGCACTAGTATATATATAGCCCAAAGTTACAAGGTTCTAGGTCCCATAGGAGTCGAGATAATCAACGTCTTGTAAAATGTCTTGGCTTAGTTTGGACCCTAATTCAAAAATTTTAATAGCATTCGATAAAAAATTGGAAAGACTCTAATACCTATTGGAGGGATGATGACTAGTGCTAGCTGTTTCCAAGTTATTTTAGATTAAAATTTCAAGATGTAATTTCTAAGATGTTGTAATTTATAAACTATGAGTTGTAAGAAAACGATTCTTGCTCTATCTGCTATTGCTCGACGAATACTATAAACATAAATAATGCTTATGGTTTGATTTCAAAAAATGGCGACCGGAAATATCTCGGTTTTCTGAAATTATGATTTATACTTCATACGCCAAGAGTATTGAGGGTTAGAAAGAGATTGTTTGGTAAAACAACTTAAATAGAATTATGTACACATAATATTTTTTGTGTTTTCTATCCACAAACATATTTTTTTTCCATTTATTTACAGGATTGATTACGGAGCAACAATATCAGCACCATTGCGAATTAGCCTTCCAAGATTTTTTTTATTGCAAAAGTATTTATTTTGTAACACTCCACTAAATATATAAAATAACATACCCCACAAATATTTCATTATAGTGAATTATTCTTCCAAGTTTTTTTATTGTAAAGTATTTATTTTGTGACACTCCACTAAATATATAAAATAACATACCCCACAAATATTTCATTATAGTGAATTAGCTTTTCAAGATTTTTTTAATAGCAAAAGTATTTATTTTGTGACACTCCACTAAACATACCCACAAATATTTCATTATAGCGAATTAGCCTTCCAAGTTTTATTTTAATTTGCAAAAGCATTTATTTTGTGACACTCTACTAAATATATAAAATAACATACCCCACAAATATTTTATTATAGCGAATTAGCCGTCCAAGTTTCTTTTTAATTGCAAAAGTATTTATTTTGTGACACTCCACTAAACATACCCACAAACATTTTCACCAAGATGCAATCTGTGAAAATTTGCCCTACGTGTGAAACTGGTGTTTCAAGGAAAAATTTCCAAAGGCACTGTCGTACCTGCGCACCTGGTAAGCATGTGACCGCTACATAACCATGTCCCAGGTGCGGTAAACATATTACTATTAATAATTTGAGAAAGCATATAACAACATGCAAAGTCGTCGGAGCACCTGTTCTACAACCGTCGACCAGCTCGACTTTGAGGAAAGCGGAAGCCGACTCGCCACCATCCGCCAAACGTGTCAAGCCTGTGGCGAAAGCGAACCAGTCTGCTTTTGAGCGTTTGTTAGAGGGCTTTGTCCTCACTTAGGAGGGCTCATGTGACGTGCGTAGCTTTTTGGAGAACGAGCAAGCCAAAATTATTTCCATCCTCAGCGATGCGCTTGCAACGCACTCCACCAAATTCTACGCATCGCTACGTTGCCAGTACAAGAAGCCGTCTGATGAAATTTACAGCTTCTGCCACAACACCAAGGCGAAGACGCTGCATCTGGCGAATGTCGACAATCTCGAGGTCATCTACAACAAGTTTGCAGATGAACTGGTGACCAAGAAAGAAGAACATCAAGCTAAGGGCTCGGGGGGTTCGCTTTGTGGTGAGCCTCACGAACTGTGCATCAAACTTTGCAAGTTTGTGCCTCTCTCTGCGTCCAGCTACGTCCCCTTACCACCTACTATTGCGGCAAAAAAGGCCGTCCTGAACATTCAGAACAGTGACGCCAAGTGCTTTCTCTGGTCAGTGCTGGCAACGTTGCACCCCGTCGACTGGAAAAATCATCCGCATCGTGTGGCCACTACCTACCCTACGAACCAGAGCTGGAAAATGCGATGGCTGGAATCGACTACCCGGTGGCGCTTTCGGACATTCGAAAGTTTGAGGCTCGTGCGCAGTTGGCCATCAACGTTTACGGTCTCACCGAGAACAAAAATGTGGTATACCCTATCCGGGTGAGTGTTGTAGACGACGATGGTGCGCAGGAAATTCACCTTCTGCTCATCAAGGACGAGACCCATCACCACTACACCCTCATTCGCTCGATCTCTCGGCTTGTTTCGAGCCAACGGAGCAGTGATAGTCACCACGTCGAGGTGTGTCGCAGGTGCTTCTCTACTTTTGATAATAAAGAACAGCAGGATTACCAGCGCATCAGAGGTCCCAAAATCGCTGCCGAGAAGCTTGCTACCCACAAGCTCTACTGCAATGCCAACGAGCCGGCTGTGGCAGTCTTGCCCAAACCTGGCACCGTGGAGCGTTTACACAAGCACGGTGCCATGGTAGAGCACCCTGCCATTATTGTAGCGGACTTCGAGGCCTTCCTCAAACCTATCTCCACATGCGATCCCGATCCCGAAGTTTCTTCCACCACCCCTTACCAACTCCACGAGGCCTCGAGTTACGCCTACGTTGTGGTGCGGCGAGACCGACGTGTTGACCCCGAGGCCTACGTGTACCGGGGTCCCAACGCAGCCAAACACTTCCTCGAGAGGATGGTTGTCGAGGCCATCGAGATAGGGAAGGTACTTTTGGCCCCCAAGTCTATGCTCCCACTGTCCTCCGACGATCAACGTAGACACGACGAGGCCATCGCTTGCCCTGCCTGCGTCAAGGAGTACACCGCCAACAACGGTAAAGTTCGCAATCATGACCACTTCTCTGGAGATTACGTAGGTCCTTGGTGCAACGTTTGCAACCTCATGGCCCGGGATCCGCGATTTATTCCGATCTTCTTCAACAACGGCTCGGGGTACGACTTTCACCACCTGATTAAGCATCTTGGGTACGACAACGAGGGAATCAACGTTCTCGCCCAGAATGAGGAGCGTTATATCAGTGTGAGCAAACGAGTCTCAATCCCGGGATCACGCTCTACCGTCGAGCTTCGCTTCCTCGACTCCCTGAGGTTCCTCCCGGCAAGCCTCGATGCTCTCGCGGGGAAGCTTAGCGACGAGCAAATACTCATCACCTCTGCAAACTTTCCGAACTTGGACGCCGGTCTCTTCAGGCGTAAGGGGATCTACCCCTGAGAATACATCACCGACTCTACCAAGTTCGAAGAAGAGTCGCTACCTCCCCAGGCGAAGTTCTACAGTCAGCTACGAGGCTCCGACATCACCGACGAAGAATATCACCATGCCCAGTCCATGTGGCGCGAGCTGGGTTGTCGAACTCTCAGGAACTACCACGACGCCTACCTCAAACTTGATGTGACGCTCCTCGCCGACTTGTTCCAGACGTTCCGTGCGACCGCAATGAAGATCTACCAGCTGGACCTCGCATACTTCTATAGTCTCTTCGGACTGGCGTGATCAGCCATGTTTCTGGTGACGAAAATCGAGCTGGAGCTTCTTTCTGATTATGACATGGTGCTGTTTGTGGAACGCGCTATCCGGGGTGGCATGGTCCATGTGTCGCAACGGCACGCGCGCGCCAACAACCATGACATGGCTACTGGCTACGACTCCTCTCAACCGTCGAGCTACATCATGCACACGGACGTGAATAACTTGTACGGGCACTCCATGATGCAGCGACTTCCCTACGGAAGCTTCGAGTTTACTGATCCTTCCAACTTCGACATCGAAAGCTTCGACGATTCGGAACATGGGTTCTTCGCCGAGGTTGATCTGCAATTCTCCGAGAAGCTACATGATGTATTTTGCGATCTTCCCCCTGCACCTGAGTTCAAGTGTCCACCCGATTCGAACAAGACGAAGCTCGTCATGGATTTCGAACCCAAGAAGAATTACGTCCTGCACTACCAGAATCTCCGGTGGTTGATGCAGCGAGGGGTCACGGTCCACACAGTTCACCGCATCCTCAAGTTCAACCATTCTCCATGGTTGCGTCCATATATTGAAGTCAACACTAAACACCGCACCGCAACCACGTCCGAGCTTGATAAGGATTTCTTCAAGCTCGTGAATAATGCGGTGTTTGGCAAGACCATGGAGAATGTGCGGAATCGTGTAGACATAAAATTGGTGACGAGGAAAGAGCGATGTCGTCAGCTTGTCGCGAGTCCATTGTTCAAGTCTCGAAAAATCTACAACGAGCAGCTGGCTCTGATTCACATGAAGCAAGGTGAGGCGAGGCTCACCAAGCCCATCTACGTTGGAGCCACGGTTAAAAGCTACACATGTTCGAGACGTACTACGACATATTACGTCCACACTATGGCCACAACATCTCGCTTCTCTACACGGACACGGACAGCTTGGTGTACCACGTTCGCACGGACGACGCATACAGGGATATAGCCACAGTTCCATCTTTGGTTAACCTACCTCTTCGACACCTCGGGCTATCCCCAGCAAAACAAGTACGGAATCCTGGCCCGCAACAAGAAGGTGCCTGGCAAACTGAAAGATGAGAAGGACGGAGACATGATTCTTGAATTTGCAGATCTTCGCACCAAGGCCTATGCCATCAAAGCCGAGGGCAGCGTTACCAAGAAGGCCAAGGGTGTCGGCAGACAGGTGGTTCGGGAGCATCTCACATTCGAGGACTTCGTCGATTGCCCCAAGACCAGGTCGTCGGTTCTAAGAGCAGAACAGCGCATCCAGAGCGTCGACCATGTGTTGACCGCCAACGAGGTGAGCTAGATTGCCCTGGATCCCAACGACGACAAGAGGTGCGTTCTCGAATGTGGAATCCACACATTCCCATGGGGACACAACCGTTTGAGAGATGGAAAAAAATGTTACAAATGTCCATAAAAAAAATAAAAAAGTGAACCTAACATCAAACTAAAAAAAATAATTGAAAATGACAAAAAAATAAACCTAACATCAAACCAAAAATTTGAAAAAAGTATACCTAACATCAAACCAAAAATTTTAAAATGACAAAAAATCTTGCACGTACAAAAAATAAATAACCATGCCTATGAACTTGTTCGGATACACAAAGCAGACCATCATGGAAACTGCACCACCAAATTCCAATAACCTTTTACCTTCCGTGTTATCCAAACTCAACGGTCTACTGATCGTTCACCTCAACAGCATTTGGACGAAATTGGATGATAAAGTCGGCAAGATGTTTTACGTCTTCAATAACAATTTACAAACTTCGGATCACCGTGAATCCGGAGAACGAAGGGCGAAAAATCAAAATTTCTAGCGGCAAGAACATTTTTCGAATGAAGCACCACAAGGTACTTTCTAACATGGCATGCGATGTTTCTGCAGGCGATTGTTTATACGTGGAACTGCTCGGAAATTACGACAAACTCATTCCTCTCTTCGTAGAATGACGAATCGTCTATCCTTTAATAAATAACCGTTAACAAAATGCCTAACGACATTTTCGGCCACACCAAGCGTGTAGACCACGCAGAAGAAATTCTCATGTTGGATATTCGAGTTAAAAAGTTGAGGAGCGATTTGATTGCTTTGCAGGAGACCTTAAACAAAAGTTTAGATTCAGAGATCGCTACGCTCCAAACGCAATGTCTAGATCCTATTCTGAAAATCGATTCCGAACTGAAAACGCTCATAAAAAATTATGTTGATGTACCTTCTTACGACAACGTTCAAAATATACAGTTGAGCGTGGATTCGCTTCAAAATGATTTGCTCAAATTACAGCAATTTCAATCGAAAGAAGATTTGGAAAAATTGAAACTCGAAATCGAAGAACGAACTTCCGCAATTGAAAAGAATTTCTCTGAACTTCAAACCGTCGTGAATGATATCGATGTAGAACGCTTGCATGTTGTCGTTTCCAAATTACAAGAAGAATTCACCAGCACGTTGGAAGAAATTAAATCCAAGTTACAGACTTTGGAAGATACCATGACAAACCTACCATCGTCAGACGAACTGTAGGACATCGGTAAAAGCGTTGCGAACGTAAAAATTCATTTGGAGGCTTATCAAGATTTCGAACACATTCAAACCACCATCGCTACTCTTCAGGCGTCTTTGGAGTTGAACAACGAAGAGATTAAAAATATTCACATTCAAGCGAACGCGATGACGAGTATTCAAGACACGTTAAGCACGGTTCAGCAGAAGACCGAATATTTAGAAAATTTGAACGTCGAATCGAACCTTGCTCATTTTCATCACGTACTGGACAACATACAGGGTGACTTGGAATCGTTACGGACGAGCGTGACTTCGAAGGAAGATTTGGAAAAATTGAAAACGGCGGTGACGGCATTATCCGATTCGAGCGACATCAAAAGTTAATTGAGCGATCTGAAAAGTACGGTGGCCAATCTCCCCACCTCCAAAGAATTACACGCTTTGAAAAGGAATATATCTCGAATTCTGAAACGACTAGAAACGGAAACGGCAAACGTGGAACAGATTCGAGATGAAATTACTTCGCTGGTGTCGACCTTGCCCACTTCGCAGAGCTTCACGGATCTTCACACGCAGTTTACCGAGATGCGAAGCATCGTGAACGATCTTACCGAGAAAAGCTCGAAATTGAATCAAGTTGAGAACCTTCAGAACATTGTCGTCAACCTCAGAGATCAAGTTGGAGTGCTGGAATCCACGCAGGAATCGACGCTGGTCTCTTTCGGTGCCAAGTTGCAAGAACTGAACGAAAACTACAAGCAGTTGAACGTGGAAGTGAAAATCAAAACGTCATTTTCTGCCGTAACGGATACCATAGTCGAGCATTTGTTGCCCATCGGAAATAAACTTGGACACGTTCATAGTAATCTGACACTAAAATCGCCAAATTGTTCACCTTGCAAGCCATCGAAATCAACAGCGTACCCAATCAACAGAGAATCTCCACGTTCGTCGAAGGTAACAAACAAACTTTACATGTTACATCCTTATCATCCGTATTACAAGTTTCTTCTCGATGGCACGATTCAGATAAACGAATTTTCGTACTGGTCTCACGGCAGAAAATCTAGCGTCCCCACCATGACCTTATTATCGAATCGTGGTGTCCAGAAAGCAGGAAACATTCCTCTGGCACGTTGGAACGAAACACGCAACATATATGAAATACACTAAGACGAAGATCTTACCGTTTTCGACGTGAGTGCCGGCGATAAGCTGATCATTCAAAACACGAGCGAGGTGCCACCCTCTTTGAATCCCATCACGCTGGTGCTTCTCTTCAAACGTAATCTTTAAAAAATGTCTAGGCAAGCCATCGTCGAAGAATTGCATAAACCTGCACCCGCAACTACGAACGTTTGGCGGTGGTAACCAAGGGCATCGACGACCTCTGGGAAAGTGACCTCGTGGAGATGAGTAGCGGCAAGTTAAAAAACGTACATAAATTGTACAAGGGCAACAAGTACCTCCTCACCGTCATAGACACATTTTCGAAATTCGCACGGGCTCTACCTTTGAAGGCGAAAACAGGAACATGCGTCACGGAAGCATTCAAGACAATTTTTCACGAAAGCGGCGGCAGACGACCTCGATCTCTGCACACGGACAAGGGGAAAGAATTTTACAACGCCGTATTCCAAAAGTTTATTCGGAAACATGACATTCGACATTACTCGACCTTCAGTGACGTCAAAGCCAGCATCGTGGAAAGATTTAATCGCACTCTGAAATCGCGCATGTGGTCACGCTTTACGCTTCAGGGAAGCTACAAGTGGGTCACCATTCTTCCGGAACTCGTTAACGACTATAATCACACACGGCACAGAACGATAGGCATGAAGCCAGCTGACGTTACCAAGTCCGACGAGCAGCGATTAATTTCTAGCGTTTACTGTACAAAGTACACACCCACGACAAAAAAGCTAAATACACAATTGGAGACCAGGTGAGGATCAGTAAATTGAAGCGAACGTTCGACAGGTGTTTCACACGAAACTGGAGCACGGAACTTTTTACCGTGGTTCGAGTTTTACCCGGGAACCGTCACACGTATATAATAAAGGACAGTGGCGGTGAAATTTTATTGGGGCGCTTCTACGAGGAGGAATTCTCTAAAACTAAATACCCCGACTCGTACCTTATCGAAAAAGTTTTGCGTAAGAGAGGCGACAAACTTTTGGTGAAATTGCTGGGACTTCCGGAAACGAGTTGGATCGATTCGAACGAAGTGATTGTATGAGTACGTAGAATGTCGTGAAACGTTTACCTGATTCGGAAAGTTAAACGAAGAAAAGGAACGGCGAATTGCTCCCTGACAGCATATGATGTCTGATCGTAGGACCTTCGGGGTGCGGAAAGACGACACTGCTCATTGATAATTTTATCCTCGCACCCAATTGGTTAGACTGGGAAAACAGACACTTCTACATATTTTCGAAAAGTCTCGAACAACCGAAATACCAGCAACTTATGAAACTGTACGAGGGACTGGGCATTGCAACTTTCGCATCTGAAATCATTCCACTGGACGATTGTCTCGAGAATTCCGTTGTGGTGTTCGGCGACATGATCTTGGAAAATCAAAACGAGATTCGTAATTTTTTCACTCGAGGTCGTCACAAAGGATTGGATTGTTTCTACCTGGCACAAACTTTTTCCAAGGTTCCGAAACAACTGCTACGCGACAACGCTAATTTTATTTGCTTGTTTCGACAAGACCACACCAATTTAAAACATGCACACGGTGATTACGTAGCGGCTGACATAAATTACAATCTATTTTCTAAATTTTGCTCCCACTGTTGGAACAGTAACGATTTCGAATTCGTGACCATTGACATGACTCGAAAAGCAAACCATGGAAAATATCGGAATAAAATAAATGTTTATCTAGACGTCTCGAAGGCTAACAAGAGGACAATTTCAGATTTGCCACAAGAAGAAAAAAATCCAAAAAAAAATCAAAGGTCGTGAGAATCTAAAAAATAAAATTTGAAAAAACGTTCTTTTTTTCAAACGTCTGACAAGCATATTTAAAATAACCATTACAACAAAAAGTGAGTGTGAGAAAAAGTGGATAGTCTCAAGCGGGTGACGGCAAGAAAACTACGAGAACCGAACGTATAGGCTGAGAATTCGACGTTTCAGAAACGTTTCAACGTATATAGAAAAATGTCAAAACGTCAATTTCAAGAAGACGAAAATATCAAGTTGCGTGAATACCTCGTGAAACGCTTCAAAGGTTGGAAATCCGATAATCGCTTATCCTACGAAGAGAAGAAACGTCAGGATCAACCTGTGATCGACGCCATCAGCGGTCTAGGTAAAGAAATTAAAAGTGTCACGGAACAAAATAAAAATTTGATCAACGAACTCGTACCGCTCCCAGCTAAAAGTTATGCTGTACCCACGCCCATTTCGATCATTCCTTCGACGCCGTTCGAACTGAAGGGCGTACCGGCACGACGTCAAGCTATAGGTAGCACGTCTTCGGATAAGATCGAGTTGGAACCTTTGGCACGAGACTACCTGAGCACGGGGAAGTGCGACAAGGATGAAGTGTTCGAATTGTATCCGAGCATGGAAACCAACGAAGCCGGTGTCGTGTGGAAGATTGGAAAATCGAAGGTGACCTTCGAAGGCAACGACATTAAAGTTAATTTAGGCGAGAAGGATAGTTGGACCAGGTATCCGGGTACGGTGGGACTGGGGGAACTCGTTGCCAAAAAGCAGCCGAAAGATTACACCGACGAAGATTACCAGAGTTACAGGGAAATTCTGATCATGACGGATTCCATGTACCAGAACAACGATACCTTGCAGAATAGGGTGAAATCGAGTAGTGGTGAGAAGTACAGGAATCTCATCAAACCGATTTGGAACGAGGTGAAGAGTGGAAGCGGCGTCAAACGCTACAACACGTTACCCAAAGAATTCGTTTGGGTGGACGACGTGAGGAAGCTCGTGGACTGATTGTTGGTGATAGCCGGCGAAGAGAATGCAGGCAATCGTAATTTCCACAACGAGAAGGTTGGCATCGTGGACATGATCAGCACGAAACTTCCAACTTCATCGTGAACGACGACAAGGGCATAGGTTTCGTCATTAAAATCATCAACACGCTGCCTCCGAGATTCTGGAACGTTGCCGAAGGAAAGGGACTCGTGAACGACATCATCAACAAGTTACCTTTCAAGATGCATTTACCTGGCTACCAGTACTGCGGACCGGGTACCAAACTCGAGAAAAGATTGGAGAGAGGAGACAAGGGTGTGAATCCGTTGGACGCGGCATGCAAAGATCACGACATCGCTTACAACACCACTCGCACCGATCTGGATGCACGTCACGAAGCAGACAAGAAATTGGAGCGTGCCGCTTTCGAAAGATTCGTCAGCAGAGACGTTTCTTTGGGTGAACGGGTCGCCGCATTAGGTACGACCATCGCCATGAACACGAAACAAAAATTTGGGTGAGGTGTTTAAATAAATAACATACAGTAAAAAAACAACATGTCTTGTATAACTGTTTTGCCGCACGAACTACTATGTAAAATATTCAAACACGCAGTAAACGGAGATTGTGAGGATGTAGGGAAACTTGTAATCATAGCAAACACGACGCCGAAATTTCGTATCCCTTGTGAAATGGCTGTCAAGGATCATCTTCGGGAGATCAGTGGCATGATGTGCGGTGATCTCGAAGCTCTTCTTTCGGCTGCAGGGAAAAAATTAAACGATAGGTTGGATGAATTGCACGAGGCGAGGCAGGGGAGAAGACGATACACGGATGATTGGCGCAAGTCTAAACAGGAGACCGAAGAAATCATCACGCACATCATCGCGTTTTCCGAAGCACGGACTTTCTTCCTCTAACACACAGAAAAAATCTTCGATACAAATCTCGTGAAAAAAAGTATATATAAATAACACACATCGTGAAAAAAAATTAAATTTCTCTAACACTCTGAAATTTTTCTTCGATATGAGTGAAAAAAATGAGTGACCTCCAAGCATTAAAACAAATGCTAAATTTGTCAGTCGAATATGAAAAAATTCAGGAATTGGAAGTGGACAAACCTTACACGAAAACTTCCGGTTCAATTGTTTCTACCAAGTATGGTCCCAAGGTGCGTCTGTTGCTCAAAGGACAATACAGTCTATTTTTACCAGATCGATACGCTAACATGTTATCCGACGAGAAGCTAGCTATTTTAATCGAGGACAAAACTCGAATCGTGTACAAGGCGACAAAGGAACTTCTTGGTAAGAAAACGAAGCACGTAATAGAATTTGTGTAACGACTGCGCAGAGTATATATAAAATAACATACCTTGAAAAAAAAATTACACAAAACAAAAAAAATCTCAGAACATATATATAAATAACATACTGTAAAAAAAAACATGAAGCCCAAGGGTGTCGTGTACCAGATACCATATTCAAATCTGAAAACGCTGGGTGCCCTCGATGGGTTACTCACCAAGAAACAACGCGAGAAGAAACGTTCTTGCTTGACGAAAGGACACGGAATGAAATTACTTCTCAGCACTCCACAATTGAAAAGATTGCAGCGTTCGCGGAAACAGCAAAAGATCGGAGGTTTCATATTCAGCATCCCGGCCATCCTGGCAGCATTGGGGGCCGTTGGAAGTTTGGCCGGCGGAAGCGCCGCCATCGCGAAAACCGTCATCGACTCGAAGAAGAACAAGGCGGAATTGGAAGAACAGAAACGTCACAATCTGGCCATGGAGAATAAAGGGGGGAAGGGCGTGATGGGGAAGTTTAAAAAAAAGGAAACAGCAGCACTCACCAACCGAGACATTGAATCTCTGATCAAACCATTACAAATCAAACACTTCAGAGGCGTTTTCATGTCCGACTCGTTACCTTCAACCGTTAAAAGAAGAGAATGTGGCGTAGTCAACTTGGACAGTCAAGAAAATCCAGGCACGCATTGGATATGTTACCACAAAAACGACAATAAAGCATTCGTTTTCGATTCTTTCGTAGGTGTTCCACCTACAAATTTAGTTCATTATCTGAAAACGAACAAAACCTCTATATACTACAACGACGAACGCATTCAAGATTTCGGAGACGTGAACTGCGGTCATCTCTGTCTCTACATGCTCCAGTTTCTCTTTAAAATAAATAAGCCGCAGGTGGAAGATTTCCACAAAGCTTTGTGGAACCTGAAACAGCATCACGATGGGCGTGTTCCATCTCACGAGTGAATCTTCGATCTTGAAACTCACGCTGCACGACGACATCGTCTATCCTAAATCCATAGCTCTGCGTGCATTCTACAGCATGTACCTCATACCTAACGTCACGCAGCACAACAACAAAATTAGCGTCGGAAGCGAACATGTCGTCGTCACGCCAGGTCAATACAATCTTTCTACTTTGCAAGCTCAATTACCCAAAGGCACGTACCTTTCTCAAAATTCGGTCACGCACAGAGTGGAAATCGTATCGGCGACGGAGACCGTGGACCTGGGCACCATGGGATAACTTTTAGGTTTCGAGAACAATCACCCCAAACTCGAAGCTGGCATCAAGCACGTAGCAACCAACATTCCTAAATTTCTAGCCAATGAAACTTTGAACGTACACTGCAACGTAGCGGAAGGCATGATCACGAAATCCTTGGACGGATTGTTAGGAAGTCGCAAGCAGACGGGAATCATAGCCACGTTCAAACCCAGTTCCGAATTCATGGAACCGATCATCTACACACCCTCTTCGCCGATCTATTTTCCAGTATGTCGGAACCGCATAGACAACATAGAGTTAGTGGTGACGAACGAGAAAGGAGACGTGGTGGATTTCGCAGGTGCCACGACGACTGCCGTCCTGGAGATCAACGTATAATAAATAACACATAGTGAAAAAAAAATGGAGCAAATCGAAAGTTACGAGCTGCAATATTTCCCTCCGAACCGTCGCACGTTCGACAATTTGAACGAAGCGAACCGAGAGATCGAATACGACGTGGACGTAGGCGACGGGTTCGTTCATCCTCACAGAGCGGACCTTTACCTTCAATTCGACGTGGTGAAAAAGGAAAGCGGAGAAGCGTTCCCCCCAGCAGCAGCAAATTTGATACTCGTGGACAACTTCGTGCCTCAACTGTTCTCGCAGGTGGAGGTGAGGAAACACAACACCGTGATCGACAGAATCGATTATCCAGGCATCACGTAGACGGCAGTGGGAACATTGAAATTATCCAAAAGGGACGCAGCATAAGTAGTGTATATTAGTTGTTTCAAAATAGTACTTAGTAGGTATGGTCTTTTTTTACCAATTGAATATCACTTTTTGACATACTTTGACAATTTTTTGTCGATGTTTTAGCGTTTAGCGATGTTTTAGTACAAATTTTCACTATACTCATTTTTCCCCCACTCGTACTTGGTAGGTATATCATGATGTTACGTGATACAACTTAACCTATCCTTTTTTTACGATTATTTAATTTTTTTACGATCCTAAGTGATATAACTTAACCTATCATTTTTTTTATTTAGGTACTGTTTGAACGTTATTATTTGAGGATCATATTTTGTAGGTATTTTTTTCATCAATCGAATATAAGTTTTTGACATATTTTGACAATTTTTTGTCGATGTTATAGCGTTTAGCGATGTTTTAGTACAAATTTTCACTGCACTCATTTTTCCCCCACTCGTACTTGGTAGGTATATCACGATGTTACGTGATATAACTTAACCTATCTTTTTTTTTACGATTTTTTTTAATTTTTTTACGATCCTAAGTGATATAACTTAACCTATCATTTTTTTTATTTACGCACCGAACTAACCTACAAGGGGGACTCCGTTTGTTTTAATATTTCAGTATTATAAGGTTTTCACAAATTTTATATAACCTAAAATGTGTTGGATGTTGATTTTTAGTATGTGGCAATTTTTTATGAATTTAAAACTGCTCTGTGACCCTCTCGTTCTTCACGTCGTAGGCGAAGGACTTCTCTGCAATCAGGATGACGCTGCATAGGGTATCCTCGGGCAAGGCAGCGTGGAACTCGCAAACACCCACTCTACAAAAATTCTACTATATGATCTTTCACTGGCTAACCTAACCTAACCTAACCTAACCTAACCTAACCTACTCTAACCTAACCTAACCTACTCTAACCTAACCTAACCTAACCTACTCAAACCTAACCTAACCTAACCTAACCTAACCTACTCTAACCTAACCTAACCTAACCTACTCAAACCTAACCTAACCTAACCTAACCTAACCTAACCTAACCTACTCTAACCTAACCTAACCTAACCTACTCAAACCTAACCTAACCTAACCTAACCTACTCAAACCTAACCTAACCTAACCTAACCTAACCTAACCTACTCAAACCTAACCTAACGTAACCTAACCTAACCTACTCTAACCTAACCTACTCTAACCTAACCTAACCTAACCTAACCTAACCTAACCTAACCTACTCTAACCTAACCTAACCTAACCTAACCTAACCTACTTTAACCTAACATAACCTAACCTACTCAAACCTAACCTAACCTAACCTACTCAAACCTAACCTAACCTAACCTAACCTAACCTACTCTAACCTAACCTAACCTAACCTAACCTAACCCACCCTAACCTAACCTAGCCTAAAGCAAGGAGCTAATTGTACAACAATTTGTACCTAATTGTACAATACTTGTACCTAATTGAGAGAGCCTTCTCGTAACTTACTTCATGCACAATTTATATGATTTTACAACTGTGAAAAGAAAGCATATGTGTTCTGTATGCACACATTCATTCTTATTTTTCGAAGTTGAATGGAAGCACGTGTTTTTTACGCTCTCGTAATACTGACCTTGCCCCAGTGATTTTAAATTGCTTCCATCCGGTTTTTTTTTTTCTGTGCTATTTCCGCGTGCACGCAACATTCGCTTTCAATAGTTTAATGAAATACAGAAGGAGTGTTAGTTTAGCAGGCTCCGAGTTTTACAATTTATTAAATTAAACAATAATTTATGTAAGAATATACTTGTACTTACCGAACACAAAATAATAAAAGCACATGTGAATCTTTGCGTGCGTTCATGTTATATGACGACTGAGTAAAAAAATAATGTTGACTCCCCGAAAGATAAAAGTTCCTGGTTCGACATCAGATGCATGCAAATTTTATGTTTTGCTCTCCAAAATCTTGATTTCTATGTTTGTGCTATTTGCCATACAGCAGAGGAGAAGAGGGGAGAGGGGAGGGGAGGGGGTACTATTAGCGCCATCTATTAGCAAACAATAGAAATAAAAAGTAGGGTCAAACTTTTTCAACACCCAAAAATTTTAAACGTCCTCGTTTAGTAATACGATCAGCAGAAGACGTTTGAAAGAGTACTCTTAGTTGAGAAAGCTAATTGCTAGGGCCCATATATTGCTAAAATGTTCTTTGATTTGCATATTTCTCATACCGCCATATGTTGTTCTAGTTGACTTCTTCCAAAAAAATGCTAATTAGCGAGAGTTAATTAAGCAAGGCAAGTAAAAGAAGCAAATAGGACAATATGTGGCGGCGTGGAAATATGTAAAAATTCGACTCGATTCGAATTAAAATTGGAGGATATTTTGCATTTTTTTCCTATAATGTACAAAACATTTACCGTACATAATCTTTTCTATTTACAACAGTATAAAATAAGAGGAGTGTGTGACAATATCCATATTAATTAGGAAGGTATGTTGTATGCTAGGTTAGCTAATTGTGTCTTCACTGTCTAGAGGAAAGATGGAAAAAGAGAGCTCTACAAAAACTAACGCTCTTAACAATATTGAACGCCCCGTGAAAATTATATATAAATAAGGCATAAGCGTATTATCTGCTTTCAAGTCAGATTTTCCCGACCTGTGAGCTGTAGTGTTTAGGCGACAAGCGACGTGCTCTAATATGATACCGTTGACAATATTGAACGCCCCGAGAAAATTATATATAAATAAGGCATAAGCGCATTATCTGCTTTCATGTCAGATTTTCCCGACCTGTGAGCTGTAGTGTTTAGGCGACAAGCGACGTGCTCTAATATGATACCGTTGACAATATTGAACGCCCCGAGAAAATTCTATATAAATAAGGCATAAGCGTATTATCTGCTTTCATGTCAGATTTTCCCGACCTGTGAGCTGTAGTGTTTAGGCGACAAGCGACGTGCTCTAATATGATACCGTTGACAATATTGAACGCCCCGAGAAAATTCTATATAAAATAACATAGCTGAAAATTATATTCACAGTAGATTTATTTTTTGAGTTTTGTAATTACCCCAAGAAATTCTATATAAAATAACATACCTGAAAATTGTATTTACAGTAGATTGAATTTTTGAGTTTTTGTATTCGCACACAAGAAATTCTATATAAATAACATACCTGAAATTCTATTTACAGTAGATTGAATTTTTGAGTTTTGTAATCACTCCAAGAAATTTTATATAAAATAACATACCTGAAAATTGTGTCGCTATATACTAGACTTTTTGATTTCTGTGATTTTGGAGAAAACAATGGCATCCACCACCAGTTTCAATCGTAAAAATGATAAAACTGAATGTGTTACTTGTGGGAAACTAATCTCAAGGAACAATTTATCGGTACACAGGGCAAGATGTAGCGAAACAGGTTCGAGAATTAATCGTTCGTTACCTTCTAAGCCATGTGCTCGATGCGGAAAAATAATCAGCATTACAAATTTAAGTAAACATCTCAAAATTTGCAAACCATCGACCGAACAAGGAACATCGAAAAGGAAAATCGATAATTCAGAAACGGAAGCTTCCACTTCCAAGCAAATTAAATTATCTAATGAACGCAAACCAATTAGATCTGCATTTAACGACCAACTCCAGGATTTTTCAATTAAGTCAGAACCAGGTCGTGACATCCTTAGTTTCTTGGATGAAACGAAAACATCTGTACTAAATATCTTAAAAGATAAACTTGAAAACAACTCTATAAAAGTATACGTTGTTCTGTTTTCTGAATACAAGAAAGTTGATGGCACAACGAGTATTTTTTATCATCGTACAAAAAACCAGACTCTTTATTTGGCGGACGTCGAAAATTTGGACAACTTCTATTATAAAGTTTCCAACGAGCTGGTTAAGAAACATGACGATTTCGAGGCTAAAGGGTCGGGATGGTCTCTATGTGGAAGTCCTCACACGTTAACTGTTTACGTGAACCGATTCTCGCCTCTTCGAGCTTCCAGCTACGTTCCTCTTCCACCGAACATTCAACACAAGAGGGCTGTGCTAAATATACAGAACAGCGATAACAAGTGTTTTCTCTGGTGTGTGTTGGCTGCACTGCATCCTGTTCATTGCAAAAATAATCCACAGTGGGTTGGACATTACAAACAATACGAGACCGACTTTCAAAGTGTAATGTCTGACATTGAATACCCCTTGACATTGTCGGATATAACAAAGTTCGAAAATCGTACAGGAAAACGCATCGCTATTAATGTGTATTCCTTCACGTCAGATAAATATCTCGTGCACCCTGTCAGGATAAGCGATATCGACGATGACGATGCCTGTGTAATAAATCTCCTTCTAATTTCCAACGAGGATGTTCATCACTATACGCTAATTCGTTCACTATCACGTTTGGTCAGAAGTCAATCAACCAAGCATGCAAACAACATCGAAGTTTGCCCGAGATGCCTAACCACGTTCGACGATCAAAAACAACTCGATTATCGAAAATACACCGGACGTCAAATTACTATCGAGAAACTTGCCGAACATAAAATTTACTGCGGCGACAACAGACCGGCTAGAATGTTGATGCCCGAAACGAACGAAGTCGAAGAATTCAAAATGCACAAGGCATTGTTGGAACATCCCGCAATCATCGTCGCAGATTTCGAGGCGTTCCTCAAACCACTCTCCTACTGCGAACCGGATCCCGAAATTTCCTCCACAACGCCGTACCAGCTTCATCAACCTAATAGTTTCGGCTATGTTGTTGTGCGACGTGATAAAATAAATGAAGCATATATATATCGCGGGCCAAATGTAATCGAACACTTCCTAGAAAAAATGGTGGAGGAGGTTGAGGTAATTGGTAGCGTACTGCTTACATCAAAACCGATGGCACCTTTAACTGAAAATGAACTTCAAAATTACAATTCCACTGAGGTGTGTCCGGTATGTGATCAAAGTTTCACTGATGAGAACAAAAAAATATTCCACCACGATCATTTCAGCGGAAACTACATAGGTGGAATTTGCAACACGTGCAATCTTAAAATCCAGAAACCTAAATTCATCCCCATATTCTTTCACAACGGAAGCGGATATGATTTTCACCACCTGGTGAGACATCTTGGCTACGATCCGAAACGTATAGGTGTCTTGGCCGAGAATGAAGAACGTTACATTAGTCTCAGCAAGCAAGTGTCGATTCCGGGAACGAAAAATACAATCGAGATGCGCTTCCTGGATTCGTATAGATTTCTCTCTGCAAGTCTGGATGCTTTAGCGAACAAACTCACCGACGATCAATTTAAAATAACTAGAGCTAGTTTTCCCAACGTAGACATAGAACTCGTTAGACGTAAAGGGGTTTATCCTTACGAATATGTTAGTGATGGTTCTAAATTTAACGACGACGCTCTTCCACTTCCAAGAGAATTTTACAGCAGACTCAGAGAGAAAGGAATCACGGACGAAGAATACCAACACGCGCAACTCATGTGGGAGAAATTAGAATGTAGGACACTCGGAGACTACCACGACGCATACTTAAAATTAGACGTGACGATACTCGCGGATGTTTTTCAAGCGTTCAGGAAAACGGCAACGAATATTTACAAATTAGATCCAGCGTATTTCTACAGTCTACCGGGATTAGCGTGGTCGGCAATGTTATTCCAGACAAAGGTCAAGCTGGAACTGATATCGGACGTTGACATGTTGCTATTCATCGAAAGAGGGATACGAGGTGGAATGGTGCAATGCGTACAGAGACATGCAAAAGCTAATAACGTACACATGAAAGAAGATTACGATTCAAATCGAGCATCGAATTACATCTTCTACGCCGACGTTAATAATCTCTACAGACATGCCATGGTTCAGAAACTTCCTTACGGGGGATTCGAATGGTTAGATCCCACTTCGATAGATATTATTCATTTCGACGATAGCGAGTGTGGTTTCTTCGCAGAGGTAGATCTCCAATTCTCCGACCACCTGCACGACACGTTTTCGGATTTGCCTCCGACCCCCGAAATCAAATGTCCACCCGACTCGGTTCAAGACAAGCTTTTGTTAACATTGAACCCTAAACAGAGATACGTTGTCCACTACAAGAATCTCCGGTTTTTGATTGCGAAGGGTGTTCAGATAGTGAATGTTAGACGAATACTAAAGTTTAAACATTCCACGTGGTTAAGACCTTACATAGAAATTAACACACAACATAGAACAGCTGCCACTTCCGATTTAGACAAGGACTTCTTTAAATTAATGAACAATGCGGTGTACGGAAAGACCATGGAGAATGTTAGAAAGCACGTAGACGTGAAATTAATTTCCGATAAGAATAAATGTCGGAAGTGGATAGCCGATCCTAGATTCAAGTCGAGAAAAATTTACAACGAGAATTTGGCACTTTTCAATCTACATATAAAATTGATGAAATTCAGAAAACCAATTTACGTTGGCGCAACGGTTCTCGACTTGTCGAAACTTTACATGTTCGAATTTCATTATGACGTGATGAAACCCTTCTACAATGATAAAATATCACTTTTGTACACGGACACCGACAGCTTCATTTACAGCATACAAACACCTAACCTATACGAAGACATAAAAAATCCTTCCATGCTTGAGTATTTCGATACTTCTGCATACCCTCAACCCAACAGATTTGGAATTCCATCCCTCAACAAAAAAGTCCTAGGTAAACTGAAAGATGAATGTAACGGTGATATTATTGTCGAGTTCGCAGGTTTGCGTTCGAAGATGTATGCCATAAAAACAGAGAGTAGTGTCACGAAGAAAGCAAAAGGTGTGGGCAAAAATACGGTGGAGAACAAACTCACCTTCCACGATTACATCGATTGCCTCAAGACCAGGTCGTCGGTTCTAAGAGAAGAACAAAGAATCCAGAGCGTCAACCATATCATCACAACAAACGAAGTTAGGAAGGTAGCATTAGATCCGCACGACGATAAAAGATGTATTTTGTCTTGTGGAATCCACACGTTGCCTTGGGGACACTATCGTTTAGAAAATAGTAAAAATTGTAGGCAATGCAATTGAAAAAAAATGAACTTAAATAACTATAACTAAAATAAAAAAAACTTTGACTGTCTCAAATTATCACATACACAATAAAGAACTATCAAGGACAATGAATCTCTTTGGTTTCCGAAAGCAAACAATGGAGACTGTACACCGCAAGGCAGATCATGAATTTCTACCTTCCATGTTATCTAAACTCAACGGCCTGTTGATCAATCAATTTTCAAAACGTTGCTCTTCTTGCTGGAACAGTGACGATTTCGGATTCGCGACGATCGACGTGACGAGGAAACCCAACGACGGAAAATACAGAAACAAAATCAACGACTTTCTAAACGTTGCAACGTTGTGAGAATAAATAACCAGCATGCCTATGAATTTGTTCGGTTTCAAAAAACAGATCATTATGGAAACCATACCAGATCATGAAGTCTTACCTTCCGTGTTACCTAAACTCAACGGTCTGTTGATCATTCACCTCAACAGCATTTGGACGAAACTGAATGACGATGTGGGCAAGATGTTTTATGTTTTTAATAACAATTTAGATTTCTACGAAATTCCGATCGACGGGAAACTTCAAATCACCGTGAATCCGGAAAACGCAGGCGAAATCAAAATTTCTACCGGCAAGAACATTTTTCGAATTAAGCACGACAAGATGCTTTCTAACATTACGTACGATGTTTCCGCAGGAGATTACCTGTACGTGGAACTCCTCGGAGATTACGACAAACTTATTCCTCTCTTCGTAGAATTACGAATCGTCTATCCTATTATAAATAACCGTTAACCAAAAATGCCTAACGACATTTTCGGCAACACCAAGCGTGTAGACCACGCAGAAGAGATTCTCATGTTGGACATTCGAGTTAAGAAGTTGAGGGCCGATTTGATCGCTTTGCAGGAGACCTTAAACAAAAGTTTAGAGTCGGAAATCGCTACGCTCCAAACGCAATGTCTCGACCCCATTCTGAAAATCGATTCCGAACTGAAAACGCTCATAAAAAATTATGTCGACGTACCTTCTTACGACAACGTTCAAAATATACAGTTGAGCGTGGATTCGCTTCAAAATGATTTGGCCAAATTACAGCAATTTCAATCGAAAAATGAAGATTTGGAAAAATTGAAACTCGAAATCGAAGAACGAACTTCCGCAATAGAAAAGAATTTCTCTGAACTTCAAACCGTCGTGAACGATATTGATGTAGAACGCTTGCATGTCGTTGTTTCCAAATTACAAGAAGAATTCACCAGTACGTTGGAAGAAATTAAATCCAAGTTGCAGACTTTGGAAGATACCATGACGAACCTACCATCGTCGGACGAACTGCAGGTCATTGGTAAAAGCGTCGCGAACATAAAAATTCAATTGGAGGCCTATCGAGATTTTGAACACATTCAAACCACCATCGCTACGCTTCAGGCGTCCTTGGAATTGATCAACGAAGAAATTAAAAATATTCACGCTGAAGCGAGAGCGTTGACGAGCATTCAAGACACGTTGAGCACGGTTCAGCAGAAGATCGAATATTTAGAAAATTTGAACGTCGAAACGAATCTCGCTCATTTTCATCACGTACTCGACAACATACAGGGTGACTTGGAATCGTTACGGACGAGCGTGCCTTCGAGCGAAGATTTGGAAAAATTGAAAACGGCGGTGACGGCACTATCCGATTCGGGCGACATTAAAAGTTCATTGAGCGATCTCGAGAGTAAAGTGGCCAATCTCCCCACCTCCAAAGAATTGCACGTTTTGAAAAGAAACATATCTCGAATGCTGAAACGACTAGAAACGGAAACGGCGAACGTGGAACAGATTCGAGACGAAATTAGTTCGCTGGTGTCGACGCTGCCCACTTCGCAGAGCGTCGCTGACCTTCACACGCAGTTTACAGAGATGCGAAGCATCGTGAACGATCTTACCGAGAAGAGCTCGAAATTGAATCAAGTCGAGAACCTTCAGAGCATCGTCGTCAACATCAGAGATCAAGTTGGAGTGCTGGAATCCACGCAGGAATCGACGCAGGCCTCTTTCGGTGCCAAGTTGCAAGAACTCAACGAAAACTACAAGCAGTTGAACGTGGAAGTGAAAATCAAACCGTCGTTTTCTGCCGTAACGGATACCATAGTCGAGCATTTGCTGCCCATCGAAAATAAACTCGGACAAGTTCACAGTAACCTCGTTAGCGTCGACACTAAATTCGCTAAACTGCATTCTCTGCAAGCCATCGAAATCAACAGCGTACCCAATCAACAAAGAATCTCCACGTTCGTCGAAGGTAACAAACTGTACATGTTGCATCCTTATCATCCGTACTACAAGTTTCTTCTCGATGGCACGATTCAGATAAACGAATTTTCGTACTGGTCTCACGGCAGAAAAGCTAGCGTTCCCACCATGACTTTGATATCGAATCGTGGTGTCCAGAAAGCAGGAAACATTCCTCTGGCACGTTGGAACGAAACGCGCAACATATATGAAATACACGAAGACGAAGATCTCACCGTTTTCGACGTGAGTGCCGGCGATAAGCTGATCATTCAAAACACGAGCGAAGTGCCACCTTCTTTGAATCCCATCACGCTTGTGCTTCTCTTGAAACGTAATCTCTAAACAAAAAATGTCTAGGCAAGCCATCGTCGAAGAATTGCATAAACCTGCACGCCGCAACTACGAACGTTTGGCTGTGGTAACCAAGGGCATCGACGACCTCTGGCAAAGTGACCTCGTGGAGATGAGTAGCGGCAATTTGAAAAACGTACATAAATTGAACAAGGGCAACAAGTACCTCCTCACCGTCATAGACACGTTTTCGAAATTCGCATGGGCTCTACCTTTGAAGGCGAAAACGGGAACGTGCGTCACGGAAGCATTCAAATTAATTTTTCGCAAAAGCGGTGGCAGACGACCACGGTTTCTGCAAACGGACAACGGTAAAGAATTTTACAACGCCGTATTCCAAAAGTTTATTCAAAAACATGGCATTCGACATTATTCGACCTTCAGTCACATCAAAGCCAGCATCGTGGAAAGATTCAATCGAACCTTGAAAACACACATGTGGAAACGATTCACGCTTCGGGGAAATTACAAATGGGTCGACATCCTGCCGGAACTCGTCGACACCTATAATGATACGGTACACAGAACGATAGGCATGAAGCCAGTTGACGTTACCAAGTCTGACGAGCAGCATTTAATTTCTACCGTTTACTGTCCAAAGTACACACCCACGACAAAAAAAGCTAAATACAAAATTGGAGACCGGGTGAGGATCAGCAAATTCAAACGCACCTTCGAGAAGGGGTTCACAAAAAATTGGAGCACGGAACTTTTTACGGTGGTTCGAGTTTTACCTGGAAACCGATACACGTATATAATAAAAGATAGTGGCGGCGAGATTTTGAAAGGAAGATTTTACGAAGAGGAACTCTCTAAAACAAAACACCCCGACACGTACCTCATCGAGAAAGTATTGCGTAGGAAAGGTGACAAACTGTTTGTCAAATGGCTGGGACTTCCGGAAAAGAGTTGGATCGACGCGGACGAAGTGATCTTGTGAGTACGTGGAACGTGGTGAAGCGTCTACCGGATCCGGAAAGTCAAACGAAGAAAAAGAACGGCGAGTTGCTTCCCGACAGCATCCGCTGTCTGATCGTAGGTCCTTCGGGGTGTGGGAAAACGACACTGCTCGTGGACAATTTTCTCCTCGCACCGAATTGGTTAGATTGGAAGAACAGGCACCTGTACGTGTTCTCGAAAAGTTTAGAGCAATCCAAATACCAGCAACTGATGAAACTGTACGATGGTCTGGACATTGCAACGTTTGCCTCGGAAATAAAACCACTCGACGATTGTCGTGAAAATTCAGTTGTTGTGTTCGACGACGCCATCCTGGAAAATCAAAATGAAATTCGCAATTTTTTCACGCAAGGTCGTCACAAAGGAATGGATTGCTTCTACCTAGCTCAAACGTTTTCCAAAATTCCAAAACAGTTAGTACGCGACAACGCTAATTTCATATGTTTGTTTCGTCAAGATCACACCAACCTCAAGCACGCGTACGATGACTACGTAGGCGGAGACATGAACTACAATCAATTTTCGGAACGCTGCTGCTCTACTTGCTGGAACGGTGACGATTTCGGATTCGCGACGATCGACATGACGAGGAAACCCAACGATGGAAAATACAGAAACAAAATCAACGACTTTCTAAACGTTGCAACGTTGTGAGAAACGACGTGTATAAATAACGTCATGACGAAACGAAAAATCGAAGACGAAAATCTCAAGCTTCGCGATTACCTCGCGAAACGCTTCAAAGGTTGGAAATCCGAGAATCGCGGATTCTACGAAGAGAAGAAACGTCAGGATCAACCCGTGATCGATGCCATCAGCGGTCTAGGTAAAGAAATTAAAAGTGTCACGGAACAAAATAAAAATTTGATTAATGAACTCGTACCGCTCGCAGCTAAAAGTTACGCCGTACCCACGCCCATTTCGAGCATTCCTTCGACGCCGTTCGAACTGAAGGATGCACCGGCACGACGTCGAGCTATTGGTAGCACGTCCTCGTCTTCGGATAAAATTGAGTTGGGGCCTTTGGCACGAGACTACCTGAGTACGGGGAAATTCGACAAGGATGAAGTGTTCGGATTGTATCCCAGCATGGAAACCAGCGAGGGTGGTGGTGTGGTGTGGAAGATTGGGAAATCGAAGGTGACCTTCGAAGGCAACGACATTAAAGTCAATTTAGGCGACAAGGATAGTTGGAACAGGTATCCGGGTACGGTGGGACTGTGGGAACTCGTCGCCAAAAAGCAGCCGAAAGATTACAGCGACGAAGATTACCAAAGTTACAAGGAAATTCTGATCATGACGGATGCCTTGTACCAGAACAACGACGCCTCGCAGAATAGGGTGAAATCGAGCAGCGGCGAGAAGTACAGGAATCTCATCAAACCGATTTGGAACCAGGTCAAAACAGGCAGCGGCGTCAAACGCTACAACACGTTACCCAAAGAATTTGTTTGGGTGGACGACGTTAGGAAACTCGTGGATCGATTGTTGGTGATAGCCGGCGAAGAGAATGCAGGTAACCGTAATTTCTACAACGAGAAGGTTGGCATCGTGGACATGATCAGCACGAAACTTTCCAACTTCATCGTGAACGACGACAAGGGCATAGGTTACCTGATCAAAATCATCAACACGCTGCCTCCGAAATTCTGGAACGTGGCCGAAGGAAAAGGACTCGTGAACGACATCATCAACAAGTTACCTTTCGAGATGCATCTACCTGGCTACCAGTACTGCGGACCGGGTACCAAACTCGAGAAAAGATTGGAGAGAGGAGACAAGGGTGTGAATCCGTTGGACGCGGCATGCAAAGATCACGACATCGCCTACAACACCACGCAGACGGATCTGGACGCACGTCACGAAGCAGACAAAAAATTGGAACATGCAGCTTTCGAAAGGTTCGTGAGCAGAGACGCATCGCTGGGTGAACGGGTCGCCGCACTAGGTACCACCATCGCCATGAACACAAAACAAAAATTGGGGTGGGGTATATAAATAACATGCAGTAAAAAAAAAAACTTGATATATAAATAACACACATCGTAAAAAAATAATCTTCGGTATATATAAATAACACACATCGTGAAAAAAAAGCAATTAAATTTCTCTCTAACACTTTGAAATTTTTCTTGATATGACAACTGAAAAAATAAACGATCTCCAAGCATTAAAACAAATGCTAAATTTGTCAGTCGAGTATGTAAAAATTCAGGAATTGGAAGTCGACAAACCTTACACGATAACTTCCGGTTCAATCGTTTCTACCCAGTATGGTCCCAAGGTACGCCTGTTGCTCAACGCACAATACAGTCTATTTTTACCAGATCGATACGCTAACATGTTATCCGACGAGAAGCTATCTATTTTAATCGAGAACAAAACTCGAATCGTGTACAAGGGGACAAAGGAACTTCTTGGCAAGAAAACGAAACACGTAATAGAATTTGTGTAACGACTGCGAGGCCTTGAAAATATATAAATAACATACCGTAAAAAACTACACAAAAAAAATCTCAGAATATATATATAAATAACATACCGTGAAAATAACACATAGAGCATCAACATGAAGCCCAAGGGTGTCGTGTACCAGATACCATACTCCAATCTTAAAAATCTAGGTGCCCTCGATGGGTTACTCACCAAGAAACAACGCGAGAAGAAACGTTCTTGCTTGTCGAAAGGACATGGAATGAAATTGCTGCTCAGCACACCTCAATTGAAAAGATTGCAGCGTTCGCGGAAACAGCAAAAGATCGGAGGTTTCATATTCAGCATCCCGGCCATCCTGGCAGCATTGGGGGCCGTTGGAAGTTTGGCTGGCGGAAGTGCCGCCATCGCGAAAACCGTCATCGACTCGAAGAAAAACAAGGCGGAATTGGAAGAACAGAAACGTCACAACCTGGTCATGGAGAAGAAAGGAGGAAAGGGCGTGATGAGAAAGTTTAAAAAAAAGAAACAGAAGCACTCACCAACCGAGACATTGAATCTCTGATCGGACCGTTACGAATCAAACACTTCAGAGGAGTTTTCATGTCCGACTCGTTACCTTCAAGCGTTAAAAGAAGAGAATGCGGAGTAGTCAACTTGGACGGTCAAGAAAATCCAGGCACGCATTGGATATGTTACCACAAAAATGATGATAAAGCATTCGTTTTCGATTCTTTCGGAGGTGTTCCACCTACAAATTTAATTCATTATCTGAAAACGAACAAAACCTCCATATACTACAACGACGAACGCATTCAAGATTTCGGAGACGTGAACTGCGGTCATCTCTGCCTTTCCGTGCTCGCGTTTCTCTCTAAAATAAATAACCCTACGATCGAAGATTTTCAGAAAGCATTGTGGAACCTCAAACAGCATCACTAGGATGGGCGTGTTCCATCTCACGAGCGAATCTTCAATCTTGAAACTCACGCTGCACGACGACATCGTCTATCCTAAATCCGTGGCTCTGCGTGCATTCTACAGCATGTACCTCATACCTAACGTCACCCAGCACAACAACAAAATTAGCGTAGGAAGCGAACACATCGTCGTCACACCAGGACAATACAATCTTTCCACTTTGCAAGCTCAATTACCCAAAGGCACGTACCTTTCTCAAAATTCGGTCACGCACAGAGTGGAAATCCTATCCGCGACGGAGACCGTGGACCTGGGCACCATGGGAGAACTTTTAGGTTTCGAGAACAACACCAAACTCGAAGCTGGCATCAAGCACGTAGCAACCAACATTCCTAAATTCTTGGCCATAGAGACTCTGAACGTACACTGCAACGTGGCCGAAGGTATGATCACGAAATCCTCGGACGGTTTACTGGGAAGTCACAAGCAGACGGGAATCATAGCCACTTTCAAACCAAGTTCCGAGTTCATGGAACCGATCATCTACACGCCCTCTTCGCCGATCTATTTTCCAGTATGTCGCAACCGCATAGACGACATAGAGTTGGTGGTGACGAACGAGAAAGGAGACGTGGTGGATTTCGCAGGTGCCACTACGACGGCCATCGTGGAGATCAACGTATAATAAATAACCATACATGTAAAATGGAGCAAATCGAAAGTTACGAATTGCAATCTTTCCCTCCCAACCGTCGCACGTTCGCCAATCTGAACGAAGCGAACAGGGAGATCGAATACGACGTGGACGTAGGCGACGGGTTCATTCATCCTCACAGAGCGGACCTCTACCTTCAATTCGACGTGGTGAAGAAGGAAAGCGGAGACGCGTTTCCCGCAGCAGCAAACTTGATACTCGTGGACAACTTCGTGCCTCACCTGTTCTCGCAGGTGGAGGTGAGGAAACACAACACCGTCATCGACAGAATAGATTATCCAGGCATCACGTCGACGGCGGTGGGAACGTTGAAATTATCCAAAACAGACGCAGCGTACTACCAGGCCGGGGGATTCGAAGCCGGGGCCAAAATATCGACGAGAAGTCACACGGTGCTCTTTCCCATGCGTCTGCTGCCTGGTTTCTTCTCGGACTACAAGGAGATCATGTGGAAGGGAGGACTGAGGGTCGCGTTTCGAAGAGCGGCCAACGACAACGACGCACTGATGCGATACGCTACTTTGGGTCCGGACGGCACCACGCCGATAGCCAATACTTTACCCGAAGCAGCGAAATGCGTCATCCGAAGCATGGAATTGAGAATGCCGGTGGTGGAATACGAAACGAACTACGCCCTCAAGTACAAAGCGGAGATCTTGAAAAGTCCGCAGGTGTTGATTCACTTTCACGGTTACCAGTGCGTGCAGAAGATGGCGTCGGGAAGTCACATGGAATTCGACGTGACGACGCAGTTCAACAACATACAGTTCGACATGCCAGATTTCGTCGTGGTGCTTTTTCAGACCGGGCGCGATAACAACCAGGAGAAAGATTCCAGCAAGTTCGACGACTGCAAGATCAAGAACGTTTATCTGAAGAATGGACGCAACGAAGTGTTCCCGCGCGAGAATTACAACCTCGACGTGACCAAAAACGATTACCTCAAACTTTACGAAGCGTTCTCGGCTTACAAACGCGTGACCGAGGGAAGCGTGGATATGTACTACACGCCCAGCGAGTTCAAAGCACGGAGACCCATGACCGTCATCAACACATCTAAGAGAAAGAAGGTTGTGGTCAACGATCGAACCAACATCAAGGTCGTCTGCGAGTTCCACGATGCCTTGCCCGAGGATACCCTATGCAGCGTCATCCTGATTGCAGAGAAGTCCTTCGCCTACGACGTGAAGAACGAGAGGGTCACAGAGCAGTTTTAAATTCATAAAAAATTGCCACATACTAAAAATCAACATCCAACACATTTTAGGTTATATAAAATTTGTGAAAACCTTATAATACTGAAATATTAAAACAAACGGAGTCCCCCTTGTAGGTTAGTTCGGTGCGTAAAAAAAAAAATGATAGGTTAAGTTATATCACTTAGGATCGTAAGAAAATTAAAAAAAATCGTAAAAAAAAAGATAGGTTAAGTTATATCACGTAACATCGTGATATACCTACCAAGTACGAGTGGGGGAAAAATGAGTATAGTGAAAATTTGTACTAAAACATCGCTAAACGCTATAACATCGACAAAAAATTGTCAAAATATGTCAAAAACTTATATTCGATTGATGAAAAAAATACCTACAAAATATGATCCTCAAATAATAACGTTCAAACAGTACCTAAATAAAAAAAATGATAGGTTAAGTTATATCACTTAGGATCGTAAAAAAATTAAATAATCGTAAAAAAAGGATAGGTTAAGTTGTATCACGTAACATCATGATATACCTACCAAGTACGAGTGGGGGAAAAATGAGTATAGTGAAAATTTGTACTAAAACATCGCTAAACGCTAAAACATCGACAAAAAATTGTCAAAGTATGTCAAAAAGTGATATTCAATTGGTAAAAAAAGACCATACCTACTAAGTACTATTTTGAAACAACTAATATACACTACTAGCATACTATCAGGCGGGAGGATTCGAAGCGGGGACGAAAATATCGACGAGAAGTCACACGGTGCTCTTTCTCGGACTACAAGGATTTCATGTGGAAGGGAGGACTGAGGATCACATTTCGAAGAGCGGCCAACGACAACGACGCACTGATGCGATACCCTACTTTGGGTCCGGACGGCACCACGCCGCTGCCCAACACATTACCCGAAGCAGCCAAGTGCGTCATCCGGAGCATGGAGTTGAGAATGCCGGTGGTGGAATACGAGACGAACTACGCCCTCAAGTACAAAGCGGAGATCTTGAAGAGTCCGCAGGTGCCGATTCACTTTCACTGTTACCAGTGCGTGCAGAAGATAGCGTCGGGAAGTCACATGGAATTCGACGTGACGACTCAGTTCAACAACATACAGTTCGACATGCCAGATTTCGTCGTAGTGCTCTTTCAGACCGGGAGGGATAAGAATCAGGAAAAATATTCCAGCAAGTTCGACGATTGCAAGATCAAGAACGTTTATCTGAAGAACGGTAGGAACGAAGTGTTCCCGCGCGAAAATTACAACCTCGACATGACCAAAGATGATTACCTCAAACTTAACGAAGCTTACACGGCCTACAAGCGCGTGACCGAGGGAAACGTGGACATGTACTACACGCCCAGCGAATTCAAAACCCGCAGGCCGATGTTCGTCATCAATACCACGAAGAGGAAGCAGGTGGTAGTCAACGATCGAACCAACATCAAGGTCGTCTGCGAGTTCCACGATGCCTTGCCCGAGGACACCGTGTGCAGCGTCATCCTGGTCGCCGAGAAGTCCTTCATCCGTAACGTGAAGAACGAGAGTATGACGGAACAGTTTTAGCAGGTTCAACATTTTTTCTTGCAAAATCAGTTACAATAAGAAAATTTTGTACTTGCACAATCAGTTACAATGATAATACGAATTTCACTAGTTCAGATCAGTTACAATATCAATTTCACCAGTTATCAGTTACAATATCTTTTTTTTTCATTAGTTTTTTTTGCACTATAGCACGACAATGAATATTTTTTTTTCATTTCAGGTGCTGCAGAACAACGAGCACACACACACATACACAGTAGAAAAAAGCAAATCCTAAAAAAAAAAAGAAAACAATTATTATTTGTTTGTTTGCTTGCGTCACAATACAGGCGCGCACGCGTGTGCATGTGTGGCACATCGTTCCCGAGAGGTTTACAAAAGGTCACGATATATAAACATGGTCCCGGACTTGGAAAATTACGATAAGGCGCATTCATCCTTCAAGAATGAGAAAGTGCATTTACTCGTACCGGCTTTTTCTGCGCTGTAAAACATCGTCGGGCGCGGAACGTGGAGAGAAAGTGAGTTTTTGAGGTTTTGGTGAAATTTTCGTAGGTTGGCAACACTGTGGCTCACTTGAGTATTTTCTCGTACCGGCTTTTTCTGCGCTGTGAAACATCGTCAGCGCAATAAATGAGGCGCGGAACGTGGAGAGAAAGTGAGTTTTTGAGGTTTTGGTGCGATTTTCTTTGGGGTGGGTTGGTAACACTGATCCTCACTTAAGGGCGTTCAACCGGTCCACCTGCACTACTCATGACGGCGTATAGGGGGTGTGGGGGTAACGCCCCACACTTTCTTGATCCGGCTTTGTGTGCGGGTGATGTGATCAGCATCATGCCCCTGTCCCGTGTCATTCGAAGCTGGGTGGGCGCCGGGGCCACTTCCAACGTTAGAAAAGTTCCCGGATTTGAACCGGCTGGGGATCGAACCCGGGATCTTGAGCATGGTAGTTAGACGCGTTACCGACTGAGCCATCGCGGCCTTCTAAAATTAACACTATTGTCATTCTAAAAAGGAATGAAATAAGTCACTTTTTCCTTCGCTCTCTTTGTTGAAGTATAGTATATTCGCAAAATCCACGTGATGCGACCTCCTCCTCCTCCAAGCAAATAATTCCAAAAGAGGTAAAATTTTAGTTAAGTCGGGAAATGGCTAGCACATCGCGCTGCGATGGCAAGGGTCCAGGGTTGGAATCCCACTCGGGTTTGGTTGTTAGTAGGTGGAAGGGGCGACTCTGGGCCCATCTTTTGACCTACTTTCTCACCTTAATGGATTTCTCGCGTAAGGCACGAGCAGTGTTGCCAACTCCTCACTCGAAAAATCACCAAGGTTTTTGTTTTACGCACTAAACTAACCTACAATGAGAGAAAAAATGGACAGAAAAAAGCTCTGGCATCACTTTTTAAGCTATTTTTTATGCTAACTCGTTTTTTGACCCACATTTGAAATGACTTACGATATTTTCCTATAAGGCTGCCTCCCCCCCCTTTCCCCCAGTGTAATCTACTACGACCTGCTAATAGGCTTTTGCTCTCAGCGTAATCTGTTTTACGCACTAAACTAACCTACAATGAGAGAAAATTAGACAGAAGAAGAAGAAAAGCTCTGGCATCAGTTTTTTTAAGCTATTTTTTTACCTTCTGCAAATCTTGCTCTTATGCTACCTCGCCTTTTGATCTTCATTTGAAATGACTTACCTATAAGGCTGCCTCTCTTTTACTGTAAGGCCCCCCCCCGTCTCTCCTCTTCCCCCCCTTTTTTAGTGTAATCTACTACGACCTGCTAATAGGCTTTTGCTCTCAGCGTAATCTGTTTTACGCACTAAACTAACCTACAATGAGAGAAAATTAGACAGAAGAAGAAGAAAAGCTCTGGCATCAGTTTTTTTAAGCTATTTTTTTACCTTCTGCAAAACTTGCTCTTATGCTACCTCGCCTTTTGATCTTCATTTGAAATGACTTACCTATAAGGCTGCCTCTCTTAGTGTAAGGCCCCCCTCAGTGTAATCTACTACGACCTGCTAATAGGCTTTTGCTCTCAGCGTAATCCGTTTTACGGGCTAAACTAACCTACAATGAGAGAAAATTAGACAGAAGAAGAAAAGCTCTGGCATTAGTTTTTTAAGCTATCTTTTACCTTCTGCAAATTTTGCTAACATCGTTCTTTGACCTATATTTGAAATGACTTACGATATTTTCCTATAAGGCCGTCTCCTCTTACTGTAAGGTCCCTCAGTGTAATCTACCACGACCTTGCACTCTCAGCGTAATCTGCCACAATGTTTTGTTATTAAAACTCTCAGGTGTGATCTTCTACAATGTGTATGTGTGATAATCAAAATTTTTATTTTTTGTTAAGGAAATCCCTGGCCCCCAAAAAAAAGAAAATATCCCGCCAGGGGTGCGTGGTGCCCAACACAGTTCTAATGGCCACGGCTAACAAAGCCATGCCTTTGTAGAGTTTCATGGGTTCTTTTTTTTAAACCCCCCCATGACTCCCTACAGAGGACCTCCGTGTGTAATGTGTGTGTTTTATGATTGAAGAGAAGAAAAAATTTTTGGTTAAGAATAGAATGTGTAAGAACTAAAAAAGTTTCCGTAGGGGGTGCAGCATCTGAAAGAAATAAAAAAATATCCTCAAAATAGTGTACATAATATGATAGAAAAATATAAAAAAAAGTGTGAATGCAAAAATTAGTGTGAATGATTGTTTTTTTTAAAAAAATAATAGAAAAATATAAAAAATGCGAATGCAAAAATAAGTGTGAATAATTGGTTTTTTTTTAAAAAAAAGTGGTGCAAGAAATAATACGTACTTTTTTGATGCAGAAGTCTAATGGTGCGAGCAGGTTTCTTCCTCGTCATGGCATCCCCATTCTCGGGTGTGGATGTTGCAGTCCAGCAACCTCAATTTGGTGTCGTCGGGATCAAGCGCCACTTTGTTGATTGCGGATGTATGCAACTGGTCGATGGTACTCGTGATCCGATGTTCGGTCATGCGTTTGATTTTTTTGTCGAACAAGCACGACTTGTAATCTTCTACGGTCAGTTTGTTTGTGCTCGAACGCCCCACCCCCTTTGCCTTTTTTATTTCGGTCTCATTCTGAATTTTGATGGCGTACATTTTCGCTCGAAGACCAGCAAACTCTGCAATGATGCGGCCGTTGACTTCATCCTTCATCTTCCCGATCGTCATTTTCTGGCTGTCGTCGAAGAGAGCGTGATCTTTGGGATAGTTTGAGAAGTCGAAATGCTGGCTCATGCTTTTCAGATCTTCGTATAGATCGTCGGTGTGGATGTTGTACACGAAGCTGTCCGTGTCGGTGTACGCCACCTCGATCGCCTCTCCATAGCGTGGTTTCATGATGTCGTAGTGAAACTTGTACATGGCCAGCTTCGACAACTCGAGGATCGCGACTCCCACGGCGATTGGTTTGTCGAATGTTATGTGGCGGAGAGCACGTTCGATCAATACCAACGTGTCGCTCAGTATCGTGAAGTTCTTGTACGTGGGCTGAGCGATGAGCTTGTTTATTTTCTTCGGGTCGGAGACCAAGTTGATATTTCTTCTTTTCCTCGCATCTTCCATGCTCTTGCCGTAGATGCTGTTGTTCATTAATTTGTATAGGTCTTTGTCTGCGGAAGAAGAAGCTGATGCTCGACGTTGAGTGTTGCCGTCGATATAGGGCGCTAGCCACCTGGTCTGTCTAAACTTCAATCCTGAGTGCACGCGCTTCAAAACCAATCCATGCTGGAGGTAGAATTGTAGGAGACGATAATGCACCACGTAATTCTCTTTGCTCTTGAAGGTGAGCATTAGCTTCTTCTCCGGAGTCGATTCCATCACAGGTGCCATCGCAAATCCATGGTGTTCTCGATGAAGCGATGCAGGATATTCCAAATCTACTTTCAGGAAACATCCATTTTCATGATCTTCGCCCCATTCCAAACAATCTTGAAGTTCCTGCTCGCTCATCCATTCGTATTCTCCGATGGGCAGAGTCTCGGACATGGCATAACCATACAGGTTGTTCATGTCCCAGTATGCCAAGAAGTTTGTCGGTTTCTCTGCATCGAAATCGGCAACATATGAATTGTTGGCTTTGACGTATCGAAGGGGGCACTGGACGATTCCACCGCGTTTTGCCTCTTCGACAAACAAAAGTTGATTGACGTCCTTGATGAGTTCTATCTTCACCTTCGTGGATTTTAACATTGCCTGCCAAGAATAACCCGGTGTGGTGTAGCTGAAAGCGGGGTCCAAACCATATGCTGCCATTCCTCTCGAGCGATGGAGATGAAAACGGTCGCTCAATAGCGTAACATCCAGTTTTAGATACACATTGTGATAGTCGGCCATGGTTTGACAAGAGAATGTAGACCACACGAGCTGAGCATGATGGTAGTCCTCTTCGCTGCAACGGGTGTCGCTAAGACGACTGTAGAATGCTTCTCTCGGTGGTAACGACGTTTCTGAGAATTTGGAAGCATCCGTCATGTATTCGTACGGGTAAACACCCTTGCGTCTCAACAGTGCTAAATGTTGGTCGCCGAAACATTTCCTGGTGGCGATCAAATCATCGTCGGTGAGTTGAGACGCGAGTGTCGCCAAACTCGAAGACAGAAAGTTGTAGGAGTCCAAGAAGCGAATTTCTACGTGATTGCCATTTCCAACGTCCACCTTCTTGCTGAATGAAATGAATTTCTCATTGGTGCGAGCTATGACGCTAATGGGTTGAGCGTCGCATCCCATCTCCTTTATGAAGATTTTGGCGTCGTAGCCCTCCAAATTGTGAATGAATACTGGAATAAAATTTGGTTTCTTGATTTGTAGATTACAGTTGTTACACAGGGGGGCCACATATTTTCCCGTGTGATGGTTATGGTGGCGAACTTTGACATTTTCGAGGGTGAAGTTACTTTCGCACACACCACACTGAGAGGCAAGGACGTATGCTTCCTTCTCTTCCTGGGTAAGAGGCTCCATTGCTTTGTCTTCTCTTAGTAGAGGAGCGAATTGTATGGCCATCCGTTTCAAGGTTTGAACGAATATTTGTGGAGCATCATTGCCACGATGTAAAATAAGATTGTCTGTGTTGTTGACCATCAATCCAAAAGCGCAGGCTTCGTGATGTAGAATTTCGGTGGTGCTCGATGTGCTGGGATTCGGTTCGCATGTGGCGAGTGGAAGTTGGAAACTTTCAAAGTCGGCGCATATCACCAAGGGATGCCAGAGTAACGCCTTGTAGTTGGAAAATGTCATGTCATGAGAAGGCATTTTGATAGCCGTAGCCGGATGTTTACTGCACATTTCATGATGATCTCGGAGTTCTTCATCAGCATTTTTTTCCCTCTACCGTAGAATATACTCAGGCATCTGTCGCATACTTCAATTTTATGTTGATGTGTGGTAATTTGACTTCTTGTTAATTTTAGAAGATTCTGAATTAGACAGTAATGATAATTATCATCATCTTCGATCAGGAGTAATCTGATGACGCGATTACTTTTAATGTTGCTGTGTCTGAGAACGTAGATGGTGTTGTTTTTGTCTAATCCGAAGATGTGTACTGCTATACTTTCGTTTTTATCTGTCTTGTACTGTGCCTCAAATTTACTAATGTCTCGTAGATTTACGGGGTAATTAATGCCAGCCATAGGTTTTTCAAATTCTGAGAGATATTCTGGCTTGTTGTAGTGGTATAAACGATGTTTGTGATCATTGGCTGGGTGATGATCGGCAATGATGCACCACAAAAAGCATCTGTTATCTTCATTTTGAATGTTGATGATGGCTTTCTTAGCGGCTATTTCCCGAGGCAAATCGATGTAGCTGGATGCCCCCATCGGGTTGTATCGTGCCACCTTCAAAGTTAAAGTGTGAGGCGAACCGCAAAGTGTCCAACCCGATCCACGTTGTTCGAAAGTCTCGTGCTTGTTCAACAAAGCGTCAATCATCTGGTTGCAAATGGCATCCACCTCATCGACGTCGGCGGCGTGGAGGCTCTTTACACCAGTGTAATGATGGAAAGTTTCTCGCTCTTTTTTTACGTTTTCGTAAATGACGGAAACGATGAGGTGGATTTTCAACGAGCATTGCAACAAAGCTTCGGTGATAGACGAAATTAACTTGCTTTTGACTGAGCGAAAAAAGTTGTTTAGATCAGTTGTTTCTTCAGATCGGAAAGTCTCCTCGCTTAAAATATTTCGAATACTTTCGCCGGCACTCTTCTGCTTCTTTCGTGGCGCTTGATCGTCAACATCGAGCTCTCTCTTACTTGATCCTTCGCCATGCACATCCTTCCGATGTCTACCCAAGTTAGAAATAGATATATATTTCCCACATTGGTCGCATGCACGTTTCGCTTGCTTCTTCTCCATTTTTTTGCTAAGAAAAAAAATGAAGTTACTAAATTGCACACATTTTTTGTGGTGTTATTTATATTAGACCCGAAACCCATAAATGATCTACCATAGATGAAGTTACTATTTGTAGTAATTATTTATATTAGACCCCCAAGCATAAATAATCTACCATGGATGAAGTTACTATTTGTGGTGTTATTTATATTAGACCCCAAAACCATAAATAATCTACCATAGATGAAGTTACTATTTGTGGTGCTGTTTATATTAGATATGTTCTCAATTTTTTTCTTAAATAACCGGCATGAATCTCTTTGGTTTTCGAAAACAAACCAACATGGAGGCTGTACACCGCACGACGACAGATCTACCTTCCATGTTAACTAAACTCAATGGTCTACTGATTGTTCATCTCAACAGTATTTGGACGAAATTGGATGATGATGTGGGCAAGATGTTTTACGTCTTCAACAACAATTTACATTTTTACGAAATTCCGATCGACGGGAAACTTCAAATCACCGTGAATCCGGAAAACGCAGGCGAAATCAAAATATCTACCGGCAAGAACATTTTTCGAATCAAGCACGACAAGATGCTTTCTAACATTACGTACGATGTGTCTGCAGGAGATTATCTTTACGTTCAACTCCTAGGAGATTACGATAAACTTATTCCTCTCTTCGTAGAATTACGAATCGTCTATCCTATTATAAATAACCGTTAACCAAAAATGCCTAACGACATTTTCGGCAACACCAAGCGTGTAGACCATGCAGAAGAGATTCTCATGTTGGACATTCGAGTTAAGAAGTTGAGGACCGATTTGATCGCTTTGCAGGAAACCTTAAACAAAAGTTTAGAGTCGGAAATCGCTACGCTCCAAACGCAATGTCTCGATCCCATTCTGAAAATCGATTCCGAACTGAAGACGCTGATAAAAAATTATGTCGACGTACCTTCTTACGACAACGTTCAAAATATACAGTTGACCGTGGATTCGCTTCAAAATGATTTGGCCAAATTACAGCAATTTCAATCGAAAAATGAAGATTTGGAAAAATTGAAACTCGAAATCGAAGAACGAACTTCCGCAATAGAAAAGAATTTCTCTGAACTTCAAACCGTCGTGAGCGATATAGACGCAGAACGCTTGCATGTCGTCGTTTCCAAATTACAAGAAGAATTCACCAGCACGTTGGAAGAAATTAAATCCAAGTTGCAGACTTTGGAAGATACCATGACGAACCTACCATCGTCGGACGAACTGCAGGTCATCGGTAAAAGCGTCGCGAACATAAAAATTCAATTGGAGGCCTATCAAGATTTCGAACACATTCAAACCACCATCGCCACGCTTCAGGCGTCCTTGGAATTGATCAACGAAGAAATTAAAAATATTCACGCTGAAGCAAGAGCGTTGACGAGCATTCAAGACACGTTAAGCACGGTTCAGCAGAAGATCGAATATTTAGAAAATTTAAACGTCGAAACAAATCTCGCTCATTTTCATCACGTACTCGACAACATACAGGGTGACTTGGAATCGTTACGGACGAGCGTGCCTTCGAGCGAAGATTTGGAAAAATTGAAAACGGCGGTGACGGCACTATCCGAATCGAGCGACATCAAAAATTCATTGAGCGATCTCGAGAGTAGGGTGGCCAATCTCCCCACCTCCAAAGAATTGCACGCTTTGAAAAGAAACATATCACGTATGCTGAAACGACTAGAAACGGAAACGGCGAACGTGGAACAGATTCGAGACGAAATTAGTTCGCTGGTGTCGACGCTGCCCACTTCGCAGAGCGTCGCCGATCTTCACACGCAGTTTACAGAGATGCGAAGCATCGTGAACGATCTTACCGAGAAGAGCTCGAAATTGAATCAAGTCGAGAACCTTCAGAACATCGTCGTCAACATCAGAGATCAAGTTGGAGTGCTGGAATCCACGCAGGAATCGACGCTGGCCTCTTTCGGTGCCAAGTTGCAAGAACTCAACGAAAACTACAAGCAGTTGAACGTGGAAGTGAAAATCAAACCGTCGTTTTCTGCCGTAACGGATACCATAGTCGAGCATTTGCTGCCCATCGAAAATAAACTCGGACAAGTTCACAGTAATCTGCTCGGCGTCGACACTAAATTCGCTAAACTGCATTCTCTGCAAGCCATCGAAATCAACAGCATTCCCAATCAACAGAGAATCTCCACGTTCGTCGAAGGTAACAAACTGTACATGTTGCATCCTTATCATCCGTACTACAAGTTTCTCCTCGATGGCACGATTCAGATAAACGAATTTTCGTACTGGTCTCACGGTAGAAAAGCTAGCGTTCCCACCATGACTTTGATATCGAATCGTGGTGTCCAGAAAGCAGGAAACATTCCTCTGGCACGTTGGAACGAAACGCGCAACATATATGAAATACACGAAGACGAAGATCTCACCGTTTTCGACGTGAGTGCCGGCGATAAGCTGATCATTCAAAACACGAGCGAAGTGCCACCCTCTTTGAACCCCATCACGCTTGTGCTTCTCTTGAAACGTAATCTCTAAAAAAATGTCTAGGCAAGCCATCGTCGAAGAATTGCATAAACCTGCACGCCGTAACTACGAACGTTTGGCTGTGGTAACCAAGGGCATCGACGACCTCTGGCAAAGCGACCTCGTGGAGATGAGTAGCGGCAATTTGAAAAACGTGCATAAATTAAACAAGGGCAACAAGTACCTTCTCACCGTCATAGACACGTTTTCGAAATTCGCATGGGCTCTACCTTTGAAGGCGAAAACGGGAACGTGCGTCACGGAAGCATTCAAGACAATTTTTCGCGAAAGCGGCGGCAGACGACCACGGTTTTTGCAAACGGACAACGGTAAAGAATTTTACAACGCCGTATTCCAAAAGTTTATTCAAAAACATGGCATTCGACATTATTCGAGCTTCAGTCACATCAAAGCCAGCATCGTGGAAAGATTCAATCGAACCTTGAAAACACACATGTGGAAGCGATTCACGCTTCGGGGAAATTACAAATGGGTCGACATCCTGCCGGAACTCGTCGACACCTATAATGATACGGTACACAGAACGATAGGCATGAAGCCAGCTGACGTTACCAAGTCCGACGAGCAGCGTTTAATTTCTACAGTTTACTGTCCAAAGTACACACCCACGACAAAAAAAGCTAAATACAAAATTGGAGACCAGGTGAGGATCAGCAAATTCAAACGCACCTTCGAGAAGGGATTCACAAAAAATTGGAGCACGGAACTTTTTACGGTGGTTCGAGTTCTACCCGGAAACCGACACACGTATATAATAAAAGATAGTAGCGGCGAGATTTTGAAAGGAAGATTTTACGAAGAGGAACTCTCTAAAACAAAACACCCCAACACGTACCTCATCGAGAAAGTATTGCGTAGGAAAGGTGACAAACTGTTTGTCAAATGGCTGGGACTTCCGGAAAAGAGTTGGATCGACGCGAACGAAGTGATCTTGTGAGTACGTGGAACGTGGTGAAGCGTCTACCGGATCCGGAAAGTCAAACGAGAAAAAAAAAGAACGGCAAGTTGCTTCCCGACAGCATCCGCTGTCTGATCGTAGGTCCTTCGGGGTGTGGGAAAACGACACTGCTCGTGGACAATTTTCTCCTCGCACCGAATTGGTTAGATTGGAAGAACAGGCACCTGTACGTGTTCTCGAAAAGTTTGGAGCAATCCAAATACCAGCAACTGATGAAACTGTACGATGGTCTGGACATTGCAACGTTCGCTTCGGAAATAAAACCACTCGACGATTGTCGCGAAAATTCAGTCGTCGTGTTCGACGACGCCATCCTGGAAAATCAAAATGAAATTCGCAACTTTTTCACGCAAGGTCGTCACAAAGGAATGGATTGTTTTTACCTAGCTCAAACGTTTTCCAAAATTCCAAAACAGTTAGTGCGCGACAACGCTAATTTTATATGTTTGTTTCGTCAAGATCACACCAACCTCAAGCATGCGTACGATGACTACGTAGGCGGAGACATGAACTACAATCAATTTTCGGAAGGCTGCTCTACTTGCTGGAACGGTGACGATTTCGGATTTGTGACGATCGACATGACGAGAAAACCCAACGATGGAAAATACAGAAACAAAATCAACGACTTTCTAAACGTTGCAACGTTGTGAGAAACGACGTGTATAAATAACGTCATGACGAAACGAAAAATCGAAGACGAAAATCTCAAGCTTCGCGATTACCTCGCGAAACGCTTCAAAGGTTGGAAATCCGAGAATCGCGGATTCTACGAAGAGAAGAAACGTCAGGATCAACCTGTGATCGATGCCATCAGCAGTCTAGGTAAAGAAATTAAAAGTGTCACGGAACAAAATAAAAATTTGATCAACGAACTCGTGCCGCTCGCAGCTAAAAGTTATGCTGTACCCACGCCCATTTCGAGCATTCCTTCGACACCGTTCGAACTGAAGGATGCACCGGCACGACGTCGAGCCATAGGCAGCACGTCGTCGTCTTCGGATAAAATCGAGTTGGGACCTTTGGCACGAGACTACCTGAGCACGGGGAAATTCGACAAGGATGAAGTGTTCGGATTGTATCCCAGCATGGAAACCAGCGAAGGCGGCGGTGTGGTGTGGAAGATTGGGAAATCGAAGGTGACCTTCGAAGGCAACGACATTAAAGTCAATTTAGGCGACAAGGATAGTTGGAACAGGTATCCGGGTACGGTGGGACTGTGGGAACTCGTCGCCAAAAAGCAGCCGAAAGATTACACCGACGAAGATTACCAAAGTTACAAGGAAATTCTGATCATGACGGATGCCTTGTACCAGAACAACGACGCCTCGCAGAATAGGGTGAAATCGAGCAGCGGCGAGAAGTACAGGAATCTCATCAAACCGATTTGGAACCAGGTCAAAACGGGCAGCGGCGTCAAACGCTACAACACGTTACCCAAAGAATTCGTTTGGGTGGACGACGTTAGGAAACTCGTGGACCGATTGTTGGTGATAGCCGGCGAAGAGAATGCAGGCAACCGTAATTTCTACAACGAGAAGGTTGGCATCGTGGACATGATCAGCACGAAACTTTCCAACTTCATCGTGAACGACGACAAGGGCATAGGTTACCTGATCAAAATCATCAACACGCTGCCTCCGAAATTTTGGAACGTGGCCGAAGGAAAGGGACTCGTGAACGACATCATCAACAAGTTACCTTTCGAGATGCATCTACCTGGCTACCAGTACTGCGGACCGGGTACCAAACTCGAGAAAAGATTGGAGAGAGGAGACAAGGGTGTGAATCCGTTGGACGCCGCATGCAAAGATCACGACATCGCTTACAACGCCACGCAGACGGATCTGGATGCACGTCACGAAGCAGACAGAAAGTTAGAGCACGCAGCTTTCGAAAGGTTCGTGAGTAGAGACGCATCGCTGGGTGAACGGGTCGCCGCACTAGGCACCACCATCGCCATGAACACGAAACAAAAATTGGGGTGGGGTATATAAATAACATACAGTAAAAAAAAAAAACATGTCTCACCTAACCGATTTGCCACCCGAGCTACTATCTAAAATATTCAAGAAAGTAGTTAACGGAGATGTTAATAAACTTGTAATCATAGCAAGAACGACGCCGGAATTTCGCATCCCTTGTGAAATGGTTCTCAAGGACCTTCTTCGGGAGATCAGCGGCCTGAGGTGCAGTGATCTCAACATTCTGCTTTCGGCTGCTGGGGAAAAATTGGACGAGAGGTCGGACGAACTGCACGAGGCGATGCAGGGAAGAAGACGATATACCGATGATTGGTACAAGTCTATGCAGGAGAAGGAAGATATCACTACGCACATCATCGCGTTTTCCGAAGCACGGACTTTCTTCCTCTGTTAAAAAAATAATAATATATATACGTGTCAAAAAAACTTGATATATAAATAACACACATCGTGAAAAAAAATAATCTTCGGTATATAAATAACACACATCGTGAAAAAACAATTAAATTTCTCTCTAACACTCTGAAATTTTTTTTGATATGACGACCGAAAAAATAAGTGATCTCCAAGCATTAAAACAAATGCTAAATTTGTCAGTCGAGTATGTAAAAATTCAGGAATTGGAAGTCGACAAACCTTACACGATAACTTCCGGTTCAATCGTTTCTACCCAGTATGGTCCCAAGGTACGCCTGTTGCTCAACGCACAATACAGTCTATTTTTACCAGATCGATACGCTAACATGTTATCCGACGAGAAGCTATCTATTTTAATCGAGAACAAAACTCGTATCGTGTACAAGGGGACAAAAGAACTTCTTGGCAAGAAAACGAAGCACGTAATAGAATTTGTGTAACGAGTGCGAGGCCTTGAAAATATATAAATAACATACCGTAAAAAACTACACAAGAAAAAATCTCAGAATATATATATAAATAACATACCGTGAAAATAACACATAGAGCATCAACATGAAGCCCAAGGGTGTCGTGTACCAGATACCATACTCCAATCTAAAAAATCTAGGTGCTCTCGATGGGTTACTCACCAAGAAACAACGCGAGAAGAAACGTTCTTGCTTGTCGAAAGGACACGGAATGAAATTGCTGCTCAGCACACCTCAATTGAAAAGATTGCAGCGTTCGCGGAAACAGCAAAAAATCGGAGGTTTCATATTCAGCATCCCGGCCATTCTGGCAGCATTGGGGGCCGTTGGAAGGTAGGCCGGCGGAAGTGCAGCCATCGCGAAAACCGTCATCGACTCGAAGAAGAACAAGGCGGAATTGGAAGAACAGAAACGTCACAACCTGGCCATGGAGAAGAAAAAGGGGAAGGGCGTGATGAAAAAGTTTAAAAAAAAGAAACAGAAGCACTCACCAACCGAGACTTTGAATCTCTGATCGAACGGTTACGAATCAAACACTTCAGAGGAGTTTTCATGTCCGACTCGTTACCTTCAAGCGTCAAAAGAAGAGAATGCGGAGTAGTCAACTTGGACGGTCAAGAAAATCCAGGCACGCATTGGATATGTTACCACAAAAACGATGATAAAGCATTCGTTTTCGATTCTTTCGGAGGTGTTCCACCTACAAATTTAGTTCATTATCTGAAAACGAACAAAACCTCCATATACTACAACGACGAACGCATTCCAGATTTCGGAGACGTGAACTGCGGTCATCTCTGCCTCTCCGTGCTCGCGTTTCTCTCTAAAATAAATAACCCTACGGTGGAAGATTTCCAGAAAATATTGTGGAACCTCAAACAGCATCACTAGGATGGGTGTGTTCCATCTCACGAGCGAATCTTCGATCTTGAAACTCACGCTGCACGACTACATCGTCTATCCTAAATCCGTGGCTCTGCGTGCATTCTACAGCATGTACCTCATACCCAATGTTACGCATCACAACAACAAAATTAGCGTCGGAAGCGAACACATCGTCGTCACGCCAGGACAATACAATCTTTCCACTTTGCAAGCTCAATTACCCAAAGGCACATACCTTTCTCAAAATTCGGTCACGCACAGAGTGGAAATCCTATCCGCGACGGAGACCGTGGACCTGGGCACCATGGCAGAACTTTTAGGTTTCGAGAACGACACCAAACTCGAAGCTGGCATCAAGCACGTAGCAACCAACATTCCTAAATTCTTGGCCATAGAGACTCTGAACGTACACTGCAACGTGGCGGAAGGCATGATCACGAAATCTTCGGACGGGGGGTTACTGGGAAGTCACAAGCAGACGGGAATCATAGCCACTTTCAAACCAAGTTCCGAGTTCATGGAACCGATCATCTACACGCCCTCTTCGCCGATCTATTTTCCAGTATGTCGCAACCGCATAGACGACATAGAGTTGGTGGTGACGAACGAGAAAGGAGAGGTGGTGGATTTACCAGGTGCCACTACGACGGCCATCGTGGAGATCAACGTATAATAAATAACACACATAGTGAAAAAAAAAAATGGAGCAAATCGAAAGTTAAGAATTGCAATCTTTCCCTCCCAACCGTCGCACGTTCGCCAATCTGAACGAAGCGAACAGGGAGATCGAATACGACGTGGACGTAGGCGACGGGTTCATTCATCCTCACAGAGCGGACCTCTACCTTCAATTCGACGTGGTGAAGAAGGAAAGCGGAGACGCGTTTCCCGCAGCAGCAAACTTGATACTCGTGGACAACTTCGTGCCTCACCTGTTCTCGCAGGTGGAGGTGAGGAAACACAACACCGTCATCGACAGAATAGATTATCCAGGCATCACGTCGACGGCAGTGGGAACATTGAAATTATCCAAAACGGACGCAGCGTACTATCAGGCGGGAGGATTCGAAGCCGGGACCAAAATATCGACGAAAAGTCACACGGTGCTCTTTCCCATGCGTCTGCTTCCAGGATTCTTCTCGGACTACAAGGAGATCATGTGGAAGGGGGGACTGCGCGTTACGTTTCGAAGAGCGGCCAACGACAACGACGCACTAATGCGATACGCTACTTTGGGTCCGGACGGCACCACGCCGATAGCCAACACTTTACCCGAAGCAGCCAAGTGCGTCATCCGGAGCATGGAATTGAGAATGCCGGTGGTGGAATACGAAACGAACTACGCCCTCAAGTACAAAGCGGAGATCTTGAAAAGTCCGCAGGTGCCGATTCACTTTCACGGTTACCAGTGCGTGCAGAAGATGGCGTCGGGAAGTCACATGGAATTCGACGTGACGACGCAGTTCAACAACATACAGTTCGACATGCCAGATTTCGTCGTAGTGCTTTTTCAGACCGGGAGGGACAAGAATCAGGAAAAAGATTCCAGCAAGTTCGCCGACTGCAAGATCAAGAACGTTTATCTAAAGAATGGACGCAACGAAGTGTTCCCGCGCGAGAATTACAACCTCGACGTGACCAAAAACGATTACCTCAAACTTTACGAAGCGTTTTCGGCTTACAAACGCGTGACCGAGGGGAGCGTGGACATGTACTACACGCCCAGCGAGTTCAAAGCACGGAGACCCATGACCGTCATCAACACATCTAAGAGAAAGAAGGTTGTGGTCAACGATCGAACCAACATCAAGGTCGTCTGCGAGTTCCACGATGCCTTGCCCGAGGATACCCTATGCAGTGTCATCCTGATTGCAGAGAAGTCCTTCGCCTACGACGTGAAGAACGAGAGGGTCACAGAGCAGTTTTAAAAAATATCGCCAACAAGCAAGAATAGCTTTTCTACATTCCCCAATTACAAAATTTTTAATCTAAAAACACATCCAAAGCACTCCAATAGGATGCAGAGTGTTTTTTAGGATCAAATCGAATTTCTTAAACAAATTGAGGGGGGGCTTGCTTGTAGTTGAGTAGTTATCATCAAAACTTATCCAACAAACCCACAATCATCATCCTAGCTCAATTAGGAGCCGAGAAAATCAATGTCTTAGAAAACGTCTTAAGATAATTGTCTTAAGAAAATTTTCTTGACAGACCGGAAGTAACATCTTGACAGACCGGAAGTCGACTTTCTTAAAGATTAAGATATTTGTCTTAAGACGTTTTCCAAGACGTTGATTTTCTCGGCTCCTATGGGGTCTAGAACCATGTAACTTTGATCTATGTATATATCAGTACTTGCCCAACCCTGTGGCCGAGTGGTTAGCACATCGCGCTGAGATGCCAAGGGTCCCGGGTTCGAATCCCGGTCGAGCATGGTTGTTTGTGAATATCTATTCATCCATTTTATTACTCATCCCCAATCTTCGCAAATTAGCCAAAAGGTGCAAAACGCAAATTAAAATAAACTAAATCAATAAATCAATTAATATACCAGTACTTTTTCTACATGATCACTCACTCACCTTACAACCCACCTGATCAAAAAATAAAATTTACCCCCTGCGCGCATGCACACATGTATAAATTTAAATATAAGCTCAATATTGAAACAAAATATTATTTTTTCTCCTCCTCCTCTCTCTCTGCCCAAGATTGCAAATAATTGCAGAAATAATAATACCATAATATTTTAGACTGTAGGTCTAGGTCACCCGAACCGGACAACATTTAAGTTGGTATTTTTTTTTTAAGTCCACTTTATGTGCAGTAAGACTAATCGGGACTAGACCCACAGAGTTTTTAAAGTGTTATCCGAACCACTTGTACCTCCAGCGAGTATCGAACCCTTGAATACAAAACCTACCTACCACTGCACCATGGAGGAGGCCCCAGACGACATATTTGCACTACAACAAGCAAAAAATAAATTCATATCTGTGCATATGGGAAGTCCAATACATAGTTGGTAATGTGTGATGTGATCAGCACCAAACATTTAATTTTTATGTATGTCCGTGTTTGCCCCGACCCTGTGGCCGACTGGTTAGCACATCGCACTGCAACGCCAAGAGCCCCCGGGTTCAAATCCCGGTCGGGCTTGGTTGTTTGTGAATATCTATTCATCCATTTCATCACTCATCCCCCAATCTTCGCAAATTAGTCAAAACATACAAAACGCAAAGTAAAATAAACTAAATCAATAAATCAATTATTAAGTTCCGTGTGTTGCAATCATGAAATTAAATTTTAATTAATTTTTTTTCCTATCCATCTCTCTCTCAAATCTATATAGCCTGTTCATATTTGGCATGTCGGCCATTTTGTTTACGTGGTAAAAAAAATCTCAAGCCACTTTTTGCGAATGCTCGTTCTGTAGCCATAAGTATAATTGGATATAGTTGTCAGATTTTATTTAATTTGAGGTTTAATATCAATAAGCGCGCATAAAAACTAAATATTTTAAATAAAATAAGATTCGAATAACTATGTACTTTCACTAGACTTTGCGATGCCGCAGCGGTAGCGTCGTTGCCTTGTAAGCAAGGCTTCGATACCCGCACAAGCAGTTCTTGAAACTGTAGGTCCACCCCCCCCCGATTCGTCTTACTGTGCATAAAGTGGACTTAAAACATCAAATCAATCAGTACTTCCACTAGTCTTTGCGATGGCGCAGCGATAACGTCGTTGTCTTGTAATCAAGAGTTCGATACCCCGGTGGAGGTACAAGTGGTTCTTGAAACTGTAGGTCCAGTTTCAAAAATCAACTCACAAAAACAAAACCACACTTATAAATCAAAGCTAACTCATGCAAGCTAAGAAACAAAATTACTTACCTTTGGAAAATACTGCAGAAATGCTTTTCACTATCGTTTAAAATAAAAACAGAACTTTCTACACCAGTGCTTTAAGTTTTATACGGTTTTCTAATAAGGTCAAAAGTGAAATGTTAGCCAACGCAACGTGGACCAATAGAAATCCGACACAATCCGCTCTAGAAGATTCTTCCCCATACATTTCAGCCACATCATTTTGAATAATGCATCGTATTGTATTACTGGTATCTATGCTGCTAACTGACGGCACTATATATACTTCCGTCATCCCAAGGCCCACCTATTGTTAAATTTTGTGTTATTGCGTCAATGTTCATAGCACACAAAACCCCCTTTCGCATTGCAGGTATTTCAATGTAATAAAAAGCTTTAGAATTTCATTAGAGATAAGAGGACTTGCATCACTGGCATCTATGCTGCTAACTGACATTACTATATATACTTCCGTCATCCCAAGGTCTACGTATTGTTGAATTTGCGTTATTGCGTCAATATTCATAGCATGCGAAATCCCCCTTCGCATTACAGGTATTTCAATGTAATAAAAAGCTTTAGAATTTCATTAGAGATAAAAGAACGGCATTTCGAAACCAACACAATGCAATTTCCTGCTCATTCTCGTAACCTACTCCATATTCGAGTGAACATATTTTTGTTTAATATCGTAAGTCATTTCAAATATAGGTCGAAAAGCGGGGTAGCATAAGAGCAAAATTTGCAGAAGGTAAAAGATAGCTTAAAAAACTAATGCCAGAGCTTTTCTTCTTCTGTCTAATTTTCTCTCATTGTAGGTTAGTTTAGCCCGTAAAACGGATTACGCTGAGAGCAAAAGCCTATTAGCAGGTCGTAGTAGATTACACTGAGGGGGGCCTTACACTAAGAGAGGCAGCCTTATAGGTAAGTCATTTCAAATGAAGATCAAAAGGCCAGGTAGCATAAGAGCAAGATTTGCAGAAGGTAAAAAAATAGCTTAAAAAAACTGATGCCAGAGCTTTTCTTCTTCTTCTGTCTAATTTTCTCTCATTGTAGGTTAGTTTAGTGCGTAAAACAGATTACGCTGAGAGCAAAAGCCTATTAGCAGGTCGTAGTAGATTACACTAAAAAAGGGGGGGAAGAGGAGAGAGGGGGGGGGCCTTACAGTAAAAGAGAGGCAGCCTTATAGGTAAGTCATTTCAAATGAAGATCAAAAGGCGAGGTAGCATAAGAGCAAGATTTGCAGAAGGTAAAAAAATAGCTTAAAAAAACTGATGCCAGAGCTTTTCTTCTTCTTCTGTCTAATTTTCTCTCATTGTAGGTTAGTTTAGTGCGTAAAACAGATTACGCTGAGAGCAAAAGCCTATTAGCAGGTCGTAGTAGATTACACTGGGGGAAAGGGGGGGGGGAGGCAGCCTTATAGGAAAATATCGTAAGTCATTTCAAATGTGGGTCAAAAAACGAGTTAGCATAAAAAATAGCTTAAAAAGTGATGCCAGAGCTTTTTTCTGTCCATTTTTTCTCTCATTGTAGGTTAGTTTAGTGCGTAAAACAAAAACCTTGGTGATTTTTCGAGTGAGGAGTTGGCAACACTGCTCGTGCCTTACGCGAGAAATCCATTAAGGTGAGAAAGTAGGTCAAAAGATGGGCCCAGAGTCGCCCCTTCCACCTACTGTTGTTTGTGAATGTCCATTCATCAATTTCATCACATCGTCACTCATCCCCATCTTCGCAAATTAGCCAAGAGGCACAAAACGCTAAGTAAAATAAACTAAATCAATCAATCAATCACATCGCGCTGCGACGCCGGGGGTCCCGGGTTAGTATTCCGGCCTGGGCATGATGTTTGTGAATGTCCATTCATCAATTTCATCATGTCATCACTCATCTCCATCTTCGCAAAGTAGCCAAAAGTGGTACAAAAGCTAAGTAAAATAAAGCAAATCAATCAATCAATCAATCTTTTGTAGTTGACTGAAGGGTAATCCTAAATCTGTTCACGCCCAGGGCGCAAGGATCTTAACAGCTGTATTGTGAGTGACATTTCAGAACTTTGAAAAAGGTGAAATCTTAGTTTCAGCAATATTTTTTTAGGGTCGCTTCAGTAGATTATAGTGCACGCTAAGTGTGCGCAGAAAATATGTAGTGAGTGGCTTTGCAAAAGTTCTGCGGATACTGACTTTGCGTAAGCATTTCCTTCCTTTCCTTAGGTGAAGACAATACAATAATAGCTTAATGTAGCTTCGAGAGGAAAGAAACACGCGATAAGACAAGCTGCCTGTGACGCTTGTCGCTCGCGTATTGCTTTATTGGGCTTTTATAATCCTGTTGTCTCAGTCCGTTGTTCGCAGTGAATGTTTAGATTTACAGAGATTTCACACCTTGCGACAAACGACAGACGACGAACCCCCAGTAATCAAGTGAACCTTTCCAACAGAAGCGACAGAACAAACCGCACGTGCCGTTTGTAGCTTGTGTGTCGCTCAAACTTGTCCATTTTCTCAATACCGTCCATGGTGTCGCTTGTCGCTTTCAGCTTCTGTGTGAATTCTCCGTATCGCTTGTCGCCTGTTGCTTCCAGCTTTTCGCTTTGTAAGGGAAATTTCACACTGAAGCGAAAACGACACGTAACAGGCGACAAGCGATTACCCACATTTGGTTAATCGCGGCGATGAGTGATGACCACATGAAATTGATGAAAGGGCCGTCACAAAGAATATCCATGCCCAGGAGTGACTCGAACTCGGGAACTTTAATGACGGGATCCAAAATCAAACACTTAACGCACTTGACCGCATTGGCATTCGAGCTGGCACGAGTTTCTTTGTAATTCATCCACAAAGAGAGGAGGAAGTTAATCTTTTATTGATGGATTACGTTTTCCCACGACATTAGATTCTTTCAGGGCCTCCCCCATGGCGCAGTGGTAGCGTCATTGCCTTGTAATCAAGGGGTCCCGGGTTCGATACCCGGTGGAGGCACAAGTGGTTCGGATCCCACTTTAAACTGTAGGTCCAGTCCCGGTTAGCCTTACTGTGCATAAAGTGGACTTAAAACAGCAACTGAACGGACATTAGATTCTTTCCTTTTACAATGTCTAGAAGACATATTTCAATTTTTCAAAAATAAAATATATCTGATTTACGGTTTTCTAAACACAAATCACTTCAGGTAGAATATTTCTACAGTTTTCCCATAGTTTGTGGACAGTGAATTACGTGGGAAATGTTGATTTGAACAGAGTGTCCACACTCATCTTGCCTACGAACCCATCAAATTTATCATTTCATCATTCATTTTTAATGTTGCGGTTACCATAAAGACGTAGAAAGCGACGTCAAATATCAACAGCTGCATCCTACATATACTAGACATATATAAATTATTATGAACACGCCATTATAAATAACGAACATCTGTGGAAATTTGAAGGTATGAAGGATAATAAGTTTTGGTGGCGTAGCGAAATATTTCATACGTAAAATTGCATTTATTTTCCCACAAGCAACTTTAGATTTCAATGTAGCGTGATTACTTTTTGATATTTGATACTTGATGATAGTCATGATTATTTTTGCTTGATTGGTATAACGCAATTTATTGTTATTACGTGCTGCAAACTTCTTCATTTTATTGCCTAGGTCTTATTCCTTGCTTTTTGCCTAATACCCTACTGTAAATGGTTGATAGAACCAAGATATGTACGATTAAAACTTAATACATTTCCCGTAAGTTTGCCTTGCTACGCGAGACTCGCACGCTTGACATACTTCTTGGTCACGTCAGAGCTTGTAGCGGCTCCTGGCCAATGGGAGACCGCTGTGTATCGGAATGCTCTTTGTATAATACTCTATAATCCTTGGTCACAGTATTCCAGCTCCATCTGTCAAGGCCGCGCCCAAAACTCGTTGTCATTTGCCGAACTTTCTGTTTAAATGTGTGCATTCAAAGTAAAAATATAAAGAAACAACATACAAATACTTACGCAGGGATATTAGCATAGATACTCGTACATGCGTATAATGCATTTTCCTATATGTAAGGCAACAGAGAGATTAATGAATGTACCTTTGGTAATGGTCCCCACTAGGAAACTTTGGGGAAGGAAAAAACCTCGAGTTGAAGATATCGATTTCTTTCCTTTATGACAGTGGCATAGCAGCCGCCCCCGTGGTCTCTAAGCTCCTGAGATTTTATACAGTGTCGGTTGTTTGTTTTTTTAAAAAAATACGAAATAGACAAAATGCACGTCAACAATGACAAAATTTGAACTCCAAATTCACTGATGTGGGCACTAAATAGACCCGGTCTATGTTTTTCTTGCCGGTGAACGCCGTTCGGGATCAAGTGATGATAAAATTTGCTTACTGCACCAAACTTAACACTCCTAAGCAACTAGCAGGCATATATTTTTTACAATACTGCCTACGTTGTTAGGTTAGGAGGGCAGGTTTAAGGATATTAAGCCTTAGTGCCAATTTTCGCGAAGTGTGCACGTTGCATTACATTATCTTCTCCCATCTGTCTTATCACTACTGTGTGCCTGTTATTTGACATTCTGATATTGTGTTCGGTTTCCTTAGAGCTTTTCTTTCAATCCTAGTTTTTTATTGCATACAACAATGTGCTTAATATTCACAATGATGGACAACTTGCCTACTGCTGCATTTGGAAACTGGAAGTAACAAAATTAAAGTAATTGAATAAATCTAATTTTGTGTTGGTATAATTGTTAGTTATTTTAGCTTGTTCATCCATAATCTTCGCGGAGTCTTGTCCAGACTTCGAGGTGCCAAGCGTTCTTCTCATGCCTGCTTCCCTCTGAAGCTCAAATGCTATGGAAGAATAAAGCTTTGAATTCAAAGCATTTAGAAGGAAAACTTTTAATGTTAATTTTGCATTTAATTCTAATGATGTTAATACAAATAAATAAATTACATAAACATGTGTAGAATTATTTCAGATCAACAACTTACTGCTCCTGGATATTCAGGTAAAGATCTAAAGTTTTGTTGCAAGTCCGCTTTTGAACAGATAAACTAATCGGGACTGGATGGTATCCGGACTATGTCTCCACCTGACATCCAATCCGGGACCACTTGCTTACAAAGCTTGATTATAAAGTGACAGCGTTCTTTGTCCCCTATTAATATATGTACAGAAAAATGTCAGCACTGGGAAAAATACTGTATTACTGGATTGTAAGAAGAAGTGTAAAATAATTGTAAAATTTAAGAGAAAAAGAAGTTACGAGGATTTACGAATAATACAGCTGTCCTAAATGTTGTTAATGTTTTGTGCTTAATAGGTTAGATGAATCAGGTGAGTTAAATTGACTTGAGCTTTATTTCAAACCCACTTTATATATAAATAGGCTAGTCATTGTGGACCTACAATTTAAAGTTAATTAAACTTCAATAAAAAATTAAAACAGGAATGTTTCTCTTCGTCAAATACTGGACAGTCTGAAAAACAAAAATGCTAGATCTAAATTTTACTTCTAGTCCGTCTTTGTTTACGTGTAGAACGCAAGGGTAACGTTTCAGGGTTCGAATCCCAGAAAAGGATGCATTTGTACTTGTCTTTTGTTGCATCATGACAAGTCACTAACAGTTCTGGGTTGTAACAATTTCATTGACTTTCAGTTGGATAATTACAACCCAGAAGTGCCAGTGACTGTACAAACGGCCCAGTTCGATATTTCAACGGCAGAGTTCTTCTACTGCTTGCACAAGTGAGTGTTATCTGCTGCAGTAATCGTAAAGTAGTTCCCCTTCTTCCACTCATCGAGCTGCCAGAGTAGTGCGTAAGAATTATTTTGACCGGTATCTAATTTTCGCTCCAGGCTACAAGCAAGGTCTAACAAAATAATTAATCATGCGATATAACATGACGATTATTATTAGAGATTATTTATGAATTGCTCTTTTGCAAAGTGAAATAGTTTTCCCTTTCGCTAAAGTTAACAACAATGAGGTAGCAAAGTAAAGAACTATGAATCAAAACAAAGACAATAGCTACCAGACAGCGTTTGCCTTTCTTTGACGCTTTACTTATGAAACTGGCCTGTGATCGAACATTTCGTTTCCAGTTTTTTTAAAATTTAATATTATTTTACAAATATTTTTTTAAATCTTGTATTTACAAGGACAAGCAAAAAACAAAAGTATAAATGTCTTATTTGAAATTGTTAACCGCCCTGAGCCAAAGGTTGAGGGAGTTTGAAATGCAAAAGTTAACTTTCGTACTTGGTTATTGGAGAGAACGTGCATAGTATTAATATAACGAATGGTTTGTCCAATGAATGTATAATACTTGTAATTGTGACAGACAGGCGGAGCAAAGGACGAAAATCCCGTGGATACAACGAAACCAGAACTGCATACCCAGCCCAAAACTTGACAAATTGAAATTAAAAGTGTGCAAATGTAGAATTATTATGAACCAGTTATAGGTCCATCATTTCCAGCTGAATTGTATATTTAAACATCTGTCGTAAGTGACTTATGGAAAGTTTCATCTGCACATTATTTTGCAAAACTCTACCTTTACAATTCTACTTTCCTCTCTATAGGTATATACATACCATGTTCGATATCCGGTAAAGGAACATAGTGGTTCGGATTTTATTTTAAAACTGTAGGTCCAGTCCCGTTTAACCTATCTGTGCATAAAAGTGGACTTAAAAACTTACGTAAAAAGATCCACAGATATGCCGACCTCCGTACGGAGTGGTTAGGAGAGTTTACGACGCCAATGGTAACGACATCTGTTTTCTTTGTGAGTGTTCCTGCATCAATTTCGTAATTTCATCGTATCATCACTCATCTTCATCGTTGCGATTAGCCAAAAGTGATAGCAAAGCGATGCAAAATAACAAAATCAAATCACACACAAACAACATACATACAGTGAAGAAACTTAGTAGCAGTAAAAGTTTTGCATTTCAGTTCACAATTACGTGTGTTTTACATTGAAGGCACTTTAAGTAATGTTTTGCAATGGATCCAAAATATGTATGTTACTGACAGTCAATTGTTTTTTTCCTCCCTTCCGTATAGCCTTCACCCGAGTATCGAGACGTCGCCAGTTTCCATCAATGTTTCGTCGACAAAGGCTTCAACAACGATAAATATCACATCTCTACTTTCGATGCGTAAGCTTCATGATTATACTTTTTAATACTGAATAAAGGTGACGACCATCTGTTGAAAAATGCTGCACATTTTGGCAACGCAGAGGCATGATTACATGGTAAAGATCTCATTGCGTCAAGCAGGCTCTGGCAACTCCCTTACAGTTGACAATTTTGCAACAGCGCCAGTGAATTTCTCATCTTGCTCAAGCTCTAACATCAATATCAAAATCATTATATCTTCTTCTTTTAGGTGGAGTTCGACGTCTAATCATACATCGGATATTTCACTTCCTTTGCTGCTAATACGTTTTTGCCTTTCAAGTAAATGCAGGATTGATTGATTTGGTGTTTTAAGTCCGCTTTATGCACAGTAAGGCAAATCGGGACTGGACCTAAAGTTTAAACCCGAAATACTGTGTGTCTCCATCCGATATCGAACTCGGGGCCCCTTGATTACAAGGCGACCACGCTACCACTGCGCCATCGGAGAGGCCCAAGTAAATGCAGGAAAATCAGGCCTTCTGTAAGAAGCTAAGAGGATTAAAAACGTTTCTGCTCTGTCCCTCGCCCTCCTGCAAGATAGCGATAAGAAGTGCTTGCTTCTTTTTTTCTTTTCGCCAAACTACATTGAGTTAAAGTAGTGTAATTGATGCTATTATAAGGGCGAGAAAGTATGAACCCCCCTCAGGAAGATTTGCCTACACTTAAAACAAGCTCAACATGCCCATATGAGCTTTTTGCTCAAGTGTGGAACCCCGTCTAATCCAAGATTTTTGTAAAAATGCCCTCGGGAAGTTCCTGAGAAAGTATGACCCCCCTCAGATTGATTTGCCTACACTTATAAAAGGCACTTCTGTGAGATTGTTGTCCATAAGCTTGTTAAAAATAAGCCCCTCTTAATATTTTTTTTGCCCACACCTAAAACTAAGCCAAACGTATTAACACACACACACACCCACCCACCCACACCCACACCCACACACACACACACACACACGAACACACACACACACACACATATTTACTTCCGGTTTTTGTTCAATTGGATACCAGGTTCAATTTGCTTATCTAATATTAAAACAATGTAATATGCAGAGATTTTCTAGAATTGCTCTGTGACTCTCTCATTTCTTACATCATAAACATATGATTTTTCACCTATGAGAATAACACTACATATAGTGTCATCAGGGAGTGTATTGTGGAATTCACAGATAATTTTAATGTTTGTCCTGTCATTAACCACAACTTGTTTTCTTTTTAAAGTGTTGATGACAAACATGGGTCTCTGTGCTTTGAATTCATCTGGTGTGTAATACATGTCAGTATTGCCAGTAGTGACCCTTTTGTATGCTGTAAATGCTTCATATAATTTAAGGAAATCATCCTTGGTCATGTCTAAATTATAATTTTCTCTAGGAAATACCTCATTTCTGCCATTTTTAAGATAAATGTTCTTGATGTTGCAGTTATCAAATCTACTTGAATTTTTTTCCTGATTATTGTGTCTTCCAGTCTGAAACAGTACCACCACAAAATCCGGCATGTCATATTGTATGCTGGAGAATGAATTTGTAGCATCAAACTCATAATAAGTACCAGTTGCAGGTTTCTGTACACATTGATATGTATAAAATTGTAAAGGAATCTGTGGATTTTTTATTATATCTGCTTTGTATTTAAGAGCATAACTGGCTTCATATTCAACAACTGGGATTCTTAGCTCCATAGTCTGAATAATGCATTTGCCCTCATCAGGTAGGGTATTGGGCAGAGCTTCTCCTGTAGATTTTAATGTGCTGTACCTCATCAAAGCATTATTCTCATTGGCAGCTCTTCTAAATGTGATTCTTAAACCACCCTTCCACATAATATCTTTGTAATCTGAGAAGAATCCTGGCAACAGGCGCATTGGGAACAGCACTGTGTGGCTCTTGGTAGATATTTTATCACCAGCCTCAAATCCACCTATTTTGTAGTAAGAAGCCTCGGTTTTGGATAATTTTAGTGTGGCCAAAGCTGTGGAGGTAATGCCGGGATAATCTACTCTGTTTATAACAACACCGTGATTTCTGATCTCAATTTCAGAGAACAGATGCGGCACAAAATTGTCCACCAATCTTATATTTGAATTTGCCGGATAATCTGCACCATCGAGCTTTACAACATCAAATTTGATGTATAGATCTGCTCTGTGGGGGTGTATAAAGCCATCCCCTACATCAAGATCAACCTCAATCTCTGTGTTGGGTTGATTTAAATTTGCAAATGTCCTCCTGTTTGGGGGGAATGATTGTAGCTCATAAATCTCAATATTTTCCATTTTTTTTGTATGTATTTTTATTTAAATATTAATATCTATGATTGCAGTTGTTGTGGCTCCAGCAAAATCAACTAATTCTTCTTTTTCATTAGTGACCATCAATTCAATATAATCTATTCTATTATGGCACACAGGAAAATATAATGTTGGGGATGGAGTGTAGATGATTGGCTCCATAAATTCAGAATTAGGTTTAAATGTTGCAATGATGCCAGTTTGTTTGTGAGTGCCTATGCCATTTGATTTGGTGATCATACCCTCGGCCACATTACAGTGAATATTCAGAGTCTCTATGGCTAAGAATTTAGGTATATTAATAGCAGTGTGTTTGATGGCTGGTTCAAGTTTTGTGTTGTTCTCAAAGCCTAACAGCTCTCCTATAGTACCCAGATCCACTGTTTCTGTAGCAGATACAATCTCTACTCTGTGAGTGACAGAATTTTGAGTTAATACTATACCTCTGGGTAATTGAGCATTTAAAGTGGACAGATTATATTGCCCTGGAGAGATGACAATTTTTTGATCCCCTACTGCAATTTTGTTGTTGTGGTGTGTAATATTAGGGATTAAGTACATGCCATAAAATTCTCTGAGAGCTATTGTTTTGGGATACACTATATCATCATGTAATCTGAGTTTCAATATTGAATTTTGGCTGGTGAGATGGAATACCCCCATGATGTTTTAAATACCACAAGGCCTTTTGAAAATTTTCAATTGATGGTTTATTTATTTGAGACATATATCTAAGAACAGATAAACACAGATGTCCACAATTAACATCTTTGAAGTTTTGAACACGGGCATTATTGTAATAAAAATTAGCTGAATTTAGATATTTTATTAAATTTTCAGGTGGAACACCTCCAAATGAATCAAACACAAATGCCTCATCTTTTAAATATTTAAGATAACAAATCCAGTGAGTGCCCTGATTTTTGTACTTATCCAAATTAACAATGCCACACTCTTTGTTGAGTGGTTGTTCTGGTAAAGAATCAGACATGTACACACCTCTAAAATTTTTGGTGCCCAGTGGCTTGATTAAAGCTTCAATATCTTGGTTTGTAAGCGGCTCTTGTTTTTTTTAAACTTATTCATGGCTCTCTTAACACCTTTGCCTTGGTTCTCCATGGCCAGGTTATGGCGCTTCAATTCATCTAATTCTGCCTTATTCTTCTTGGCATCTATTACTGTTTTTGCTATGGCAGCTGATCCCCCAGCCAAGCTCCCAACAGCCCCAAGTGCTGCTAAGATGGCCGGGATAGTAAATATGAAACCCCCCACATGTGATTTTTTCCTGGATTGTTGTAATTTTTTTAATTGGGGGGTACTAAGCAACAATTTCATACCATGGCCCTTGGCAATACAAGAGCTTTTTCTCTTGCGCTGCTTTTTGGTTAAAAGGCTATCAATAGTTTTAAGAGATTTAAGACCTGCATAAGGTATTTGATACATAACACCCTTGGCCTTCATTGTAGGTTTATTATATACATATTCACAGCCCCCACCCCAGTTTTTGTTTGGTGTTCACAGCTATGGTGGTTCCCAATGCTGCTATTCTTTCACTCAAAGAAGCTTCTTTGCTTACAAATCTACCAAATGCAGCCTCTTCTAATTTCTTGTCTGCAACATGTTTCTTGTCAAGATCAGAATGTGTGTTGTATGCTATGTCATGGTCTCTACAAGCAGCATCTAGGGGATTAACACCAGGATCCCCTCTGTTTAATCTATGGTCCAATTTTGTGCCTGGACCACAATACTGATAGCCTGGAATGTGTAGTTCAAATGGCAGCTTGTTTATAATGTCATTAACCAAACCCCGACCCTCGGAAATATTCCAAAATTTAGGTGGCAGAGTATTAATAATTTTTATAAGATATCCAATCCCCTTAGTGTCATTCACTATAAAATTAGACAATTTGGTGCTTATCATGTCCATAATTCCAACTTTTTCATTGTAAAAATTGTGGTTGCCAGCATTTTCCTCCCCAGCTATCACCAATAACCTATCTACAAGTTTCCTGACATCATCAACCCAGACAAATTCTTTAGGCAGGGTGTTGCATTGTTTGATTCCATTGCCTGTCTTAATTTGTGACCATATTTGCTTGATTAAATTGTTGTATTTTGCTCCACTGCTAGACTTGACTCTTTTTGTATCGGATCATTGTTCTGGTATAGAGCATCTGATTTTATTAATATTTCTTTGTAGTGCTCATAATCTTGATCTGTATAGCTGCCAGGCCTTTTCCTAGTCATCAGTTCCCACAATCCAGGTGTGATAAGATACTTAACAAAAGCACCTCTTTCTCCAAGATGAGATTCTGAATAAACAATTATATCATCTCCCATAAATGTTACTCTGAAATTGCCAATTCTATGTATGATGCTACCATCACGCTCTGTGTCAGCATATAAGCCAAAGACCTCATCTTTGTTGTCTTTAGGTGTGCTTAAATATTTTTGAGCAAGAAGACCCAATTCAATAGGATCCAGAGTAGCTTCAATTCTTCGAGGAGCAACAGGACTAGGTGTATGAATACTGGAAAGTGGGGTGATTGGATAATCTAATATGTTCCTTGCAGCTACAGGTACAAACTCTGTGATCAAATTTTGATTTTGCTCTGTAACAGTTTTGATATTTTTAACTAATTCACTAATAGCATCAATTATAGGCTGTTCTGTTTGTTTGTGTTGTTCATAAATTCCTCGGTTCTGTGATTTCCATCCCTTAAATCTTTTTACAAAATAATCTTTTAATTTAAGATCATCAATGATTGGCCTTTTCATGGTTATTTATATATGTTTCAATGTCTAGAAAATTGTTGATTTTATTTCTGTATTTGCCACTATTGGGTTTTCTTGTCATATCAATTGTGACAAACCCATAACTGCCTTGATTCCAGCACCTACTGCAAAACTTGGAAAAATCATTGAAGCTCAAGTCCCCACCTACATATTCATCATGTATATGTTTGAGGTTGGTATGGTCTTGATGAAACACACATATAAGATTGCTGTTGTCTCGGATCAGCTGCTTGGGTATTTTTGAAAAGTCTGTGCCAGGTAGAAACAATCTATGTTTTTATGTCGGCCCTGTGTAAAAAAATTTCTAACCATGTTTTGATTATCCAGTATAATATCATCAAACACAACAACATAATTATCGAGACATTCATGGAGTGGCTTAACATCTGGTTCAAAAGTGGCTATATCCAATCCATCATATAGCTTCATCAACTGCTGATATTTTAATTGTTCCAATCTCTTAGAGAAAACATACAAGTGCCTGTTTTTCCAGTCCAACCCGTTGGGTGCCAATAAAAAATTATCAATCATTAGTGTAGTTTTACCACAGGCCGATGGCCCAACAATAAGACATCTAATATTTTCAGTCAGCAACTTGCCATTTCTCTTAATCTGCTGTTCAGGTTCTGGCAGCCTTTTTATAACATCAAAGGTGCTCATATTATCACTTTGTCTGCATCGATCCAGCTGTGTTCTGGAAGTCCTAGCCATTTAACAAATAACTTGCTGCCTTTTCTGCGGATGATTTTTTCTATGAGATATGTGTCAGGCTGTTTACTTTTGCTGAGTTCTTCTTCATAGAATCTGCCTTTGAGAATTTCTCCTCGGTGGTCTTTTATTATATATGTGTTACGGGTCCCAGGTTTAATTTGAACCACTGTAAATAATTCAGTGCTCCAGTTTCTTGTAAAGCCTCTTTTGAATAAGTGCTTATATTTGCTGATTCTTACTTGATCACCCACCTTGTATTTGGCCTTTCTTGTTGTTGGCTGGTATCTAGGATAATAAACAGTCCTGATCAATTTTTGCTCATCAGATGGAGTTACTTCAGAGGGTTTCATGTTGATTTTGGAATGGACCGAGTTGTTATATTTATGTAGAAGTTCTGGAAGAATATTAAGCCATTTATAATTACCTTGAAGTGTAAATTGTTTATACATAAGATTTTTTAGAGTTTTGTTGAATCTCTCTACAATTGAGGCTTTGAGATCACTGTAACTGGAATAATGTTTTATTGACTGGCTTTTAATAAATTGTTGGAACACAGAATTATAAAATTCTTTGCCATTATCTGTTTGCAAATAGCGCGGTGATCTTCCACTCTGATTGATGATTGTCCTGATGGCTTCTGTAACACATTTTCCAGTCTTGGATTTGGGTGGCACAGCCCAGGCAAATTTTGAAAATGTGTCTATTACAGTAAGTAGATACTTGTAGCCCTTGTAGATTTTGTCTAAGTTTTTCAGCTGTCCACTTGCCATCTCAATCAAGTCGCTCTGCCATAAATCATCTATGCCTTTTGTGACTACTGGCAGTCTCTTATAATTATGTCTGGCTTGTCTGCGTAATTCATCAACAATAATTTGTCTAGACATAATATGAAAACAAGAATATTGCAACTATGGGGTGTTCAGCAGCTGATACTACAGGATTTTCTAAATATAATTTGTCCCCTATTTGTATTTAAATTCCAAAGAGCCATCATCTTCAACATAAGATGTTTCTAATGTATTGGGATCTGTAAAATCCTCTAAATCTACACTGGTGATTTTTGCTTTGTTATCAGCATTTGTTATTGATAAGGTGGGGTAGTGGTGTGCCTGTGGTTGAAGCCAATATTTGATCTTGATTGGTCTCAGTGTGCCCCCAACAAAAAATTGGTAATAAAATTGTGCAGGGGACAGCATATATATTTTGCCACCTGGTGTAAATGGTGAATCGTATTCTTTGTTGGGGATGCTGTTCAATTCAAGAATTACTGTATGCTTAGGATTCTCGATTATGCCGGTTATTTCCTTTTCTGCTGCAAGCAATCTGCTTCTTACAGATTCAAGGTGCTCATTGATGGTCCTAACAACATCATCATGGCCTGGCTTGATTTTTATGTCCACAACAAGTTTCTTGTATTGTTGCACAATTTCTTGTAGCTGGGTGGCAAAAACAGACAGAGCATTTGCTTGGATTCCATGGTCCCTAGCTGTTGCTTGATATTAGCTACAATTTGTTGCAAATTTTCAATAACTGCCAATTTTGAATTTTGAGCAGTAAGATCATGGACCTGTCTTCTGATATCCTCAAACAGGGCATGCAGTTCATTAATATGTTGATTAGTTGGTAGAGTGGCCACTGTCTGAGTAAGCTGTTTGATCTCTGTCTGGATATTCTTGATATCTTCTGATTTCAATATGCGATTCACAGCTCTCTTAATATTTTTAAGTTCCTGTGATGTAGGCAGATTTGACACAGTATTTTGCAAAGATTAAAGTGCCAATTTTACATTGTTTAATTCAGAAGCATCAGCCACATTTTGCATAGCATTTTGGAGCAGGGCTATATCTGCCTGAGAGGGTGTTGATAGTTGTAAAATTTCAAGCTTTGTTTGGATATCATCAATCAAGTGATGAAAATGAGATAGCTCAGATTCAGTGTTGAGGTTTTCAAGTTTTGTGATCTGTTGCTGGACACTAACAAGGGTATCTACAATACCGGGCAAGCGGGATTCTAGAGATTCTTGTATACTTGTCAAATCACTTTGCACTGCTGCTATTGTACCCTCAAGATGGGTTATGGTACTTTGAATTTTTCCAAAATCTTCATATGTTTCAAGTTGCAGCTTGATGTTGGCAACACTCCGAGTTATTGCACTAAAGCATCAGAAGATGGCAAATTGTTCATAAAATTTTCAAGTGTCTAAATTTTTTCTTTAACCTCGGCTATGGCATTGTTCAGAGGGTCCAGATTAGGTACTTGGAGTGATTGAATCTGTTCTTTTAGAGTGGAAATCACTAGATCAAAATTTTCTTGTGATTTTATGCTTTTGACAATTGTTTGGAGCTGTCTGGACATTATTAATCTGTTCCTCCAATTGCTGTTTCAATTGCTCAGAGTTGGTGGCCTGGCTTTTAAATTTGGCTTGAAGAGCTGCTACAGCTTCTTCTAAATTTTGAAAATTATCTAATGTGGCCAGGTCAGTATATTTCTGAAGCAGCAATTTGAGTTCAGAATCAATTTTAAGAAGAGGGTCCATGCATTGTGATTGCAAATTTGTAATTTCTAATTGAAGACTGGCATTGAGTGTGGTTTGTAAAGCTTGTAAATCACTTCTTAATTTCTTGACTCTGACATCAAGCATCAGAATCTCATCACTGTGATCTTCATGTCTTGTATGGCCAAATATATCATTAGGCATTTTTGTTTTAGTGGTTATTTATTATTGAATATCTGATTCTTGATTCTATAAAAAAAGGTATAAGCTTGTCATATGACCCAGGGACCTCAATATATAAGCAGTCACCAGCAGAAACAGTGTATACAGTGCCACAAATCATGTTTGAGTGCTTAATTCTATAAATATTTCTCACCACTGGAATTTTGACATCACCCTCAGGGATTGTAATAAATTGCAATTGACCACCTAAAGGTAATTGGTAATAATTTAAATTATTGTTAAATATGTACAACGTTTTACCTGTTTCATCATCAACATCTGTAAGTATGCTGTTCAGATGAATAATTAACAAAGCACTTAGTTTAGATATCATATCAGAAGAGGGTTGTGGTGTTGGCAGCTCCATAATAGCCTGTTTTTTGAACCCAAATAAGTTCATAGGCATGTTTATTTATTTCAAATCATGCTCTGTAATTAGGCATTGATTGCCACTTTTCAAATCACAATGCCCCCATGGTAGAGTATGTATGCCACATGATAAAATACATCTCTTATCATCATGTGGGTCCAGAGCCACTTTTCTTACAATATTGCTAGTCAATAAGTGAACCACACTCTGAATTCTATTTTCTGATGTTCTGATTGTGCTACATGATTTGAGGCATTTTTTGTAATCCTCAAATTCAAGCTCTTTGTCCACAGTTACTCTGCCAATGCCGTTGGCCCTTTTGGCAACAACACCACTACATGTTTCAAAACTGTACATCTTGGCCCTTAACCCAGCAAATGCCACAATAACATCACCAAGTGTCTCATCTTTTAACTTGCCAGGCACCTTTTTGTTGTGGGGTTGAATCCTTGTATGTTCAGTGGTATCAAAATATTCAAACAATTCAGGCTGTAACATATCTTTATAAACATCTTCTGTTTGAATATCAAGAACAAAACTATCTGTGTCCATGTACATCAATTTTACACGATCCTTATAAAAAGGTTTCCACGCATCATAATACAATTTTAACATGTGTAATTTGGCCAATTTCAATATCACAGCCCCTACATAAATAGGCTTATCAAACTTGATCTTTGTTTTTTTCATGTTGAAAAGTGCCATATTTTCATCATAAATTCTTCTGTAATTGAAATTAGGCTTTGCAATCAATTTTTTGCTCCGGCTGGGGTCAGTAATTATTTTAACATCAATATGTTTTCTGACATTTTCAATTGTTTTGCCATACACTGAATTGACCATCAATTTAAACAAGGTCTTATCAAATTGGCTCATTGCAGATGTTCGAAGCTCTGTGTTTGTATCAATATATGCCTTTAACTAACTTGAGTGCCTGAACCTAAAAACTTTTCCAACTTTGGTCACTTGAACACCATGTTTCATCAGGAACTGGAGGTTTTTGTAATATATAACATAATCCTGTTTCGGCTCTAGAGTCATCATCAATTTCTTTTGTTTAGAGCCAGGTGAGCACTCAACCTCGGGAATTGGGGGCAGATCAGAGAATGTGTTGTGTAATATATCTGGAATTGTCAGATCAACCTCTAAGAAGAGGCCACTGTCATCAAAATCTTGAAGATCTTCAATATTGAAATTTTCAACCCACTCAAGCCCTGCATATGGCAGTTTATCCATCATAGCATAACCATAGAGGCTGTTTGTATCTACATACAGTATATAATTTGATGGCAATGCTGGATCATAATCAGGAATATATTTGTTATTTGCTCTGGCATATCGCTGAGAACATTGCACCATGCCTCCTCTTATACATTGCTCCATAAACAAGTACATATCTTGATCCTGGATCAGATCCAATTGCATTTTAGTGTTTAAAAACATTGCAGACCATGCTAGGCCCGGAGCACTGTAAAAATACATTGGATCCAGCTTATAATTTTGCATGGAAGATTTTCTGAATGCCTGCAGTATATCAGCTAAGAGGGTCACATCAAGTTTTAAATAAGCCTTGTGATAATCACCAAATGTCTGGCATTTTAAATTGTTCCACATCAATTGGGCATGGTGATAATCATCATCAGTGATTCCAGATCCTCTGATTTTGCTGTAAAACTGTTTTTGTGGTGGCAGAGAACACTCATCAAGTTTAGAAAAATCTGTAACATAATCATATGGATATACACCCTTCCGCCTAATTAATTTCAGGTCCTGATTAGGAAACAAAGCACATGTGATTTTGAATTGATCATCAGATAATTGAGTGGCCAGTGTAGCCAGGCTAGCCGATAAAATTCTGTATGAATCAAGAAATCTTAAGTGAATAGGAACACTATTAACTTTAATTATTTTGCTAATAGCTATATATTTCTCATCATTTTCTGCTAAGATATTTAAATTCTGCTTGTCAAACCCCTCGTACCCGATCAAATGATGAAAATCATAATTGGATGCTCCATGGCAAAATATGGGGACAAATTTTGGTCTCTGGATCTTAATATTACAGCTATTACACAGGGCCATTAAGAATTTACCATCTGTATGAGATTGGTGATGAACCTTGATATTTGCATCTGAAAATTCAGAATCACATACCCGGCATTTTTCTGCATTTTTGAAATCTTCAATCTGTTTCTCTGTTAAAGGCAACATGGGTTTTGACTTTAATAAAATATTAGATGCTATGTTATGGCACTCATTTTCTATTCTATGTGCAAATTGTTTGATGGCATCTGCTCCCATGTATAAATATTCTTTACTAACAACACCATCCTGTACAACCACATAATAAAAGCTGGAAGGTTCATGTAATTGATATGATGTAATTGAAGATTCCTCAGGGTTTGGGCTGCAGAATGCAAGGGGTTTGAGGTTTGATTCAAAATCACAGTCTATATATGCTGGGTGTTCCAACAGGGCTTCAAATTTTTTGAATTTGGCATTTTCATTTGGGTTGGGCATAAGCATATGAACAGGTTTATAATTGCCACAGTATTTCAGATGCTCAATTAACTTGTTTTTAGCAATTTCTGCATTTTTTCCCGAACCCCATTCACCATTTTTTGACCATCAAATAAAGACAAAAACCTTTTGCACAACTTGAATATTCTATTGGATTTGTCTAGTTGTGTTCTGACTAAAGCTTCAAGATTATGTATCAAAGTGTAATGATATGTGCCATCCCCTTCAATTAAGAGCAGATCAATCGGAACAGCAGAATCATCATCAAATGTACTGATTCTGAGAGGAATCTATCAAGCAATTGCCACGGCCAGTAGAACAAGTAAATACATTAATAGATAAATGTGTACCATTCATATCCCGGGCCTTTTTTTTCAAATTTATCAATATTCTGAACAGACATTGGATATTCTAAACCCTCCATTGCCTCGTCAAAATCATGTTCATGTTGCTTATAATAAGTTATTCTCTCAAGATTCCTTGAAACTGGATACAAAGCAGCCAAAATACACCACAAAAAGCATTTCTCATCATTATTTTCAATATTAACCACGGCTCTTTTGTTTTTAATATTGGCAGGTAATGGCAGATATGTAGATCCTTGTAATGGGCTGAATTCAGAAATATTAACATATAACTTGTGTGGAGATCCGCATGGGCTCCATCCAGACTCTTTTGCTGCAAATTCAGAGTGTTTAATATTCAATTGATCTATTAAACTGCTTATTATTTTGTCTGAATTTGCATTTGAATATACAGGTACAGTTTCTGTTATGTGGGGCTGTGTAAATTTTGTGCCATTTGGCTTCTTATATTGTGTAAACAATTTGAGGGACAGCTTATAAGAGCCATTTTGTGCATTTAGAATTGCCTGCACATCTGGATTTATACTCTTCAAAAAATTCTTAATACCACATCTTGGCTCTGATACAAAACAGTAATTGGCCATTAAAACTGCTATGGATAGGTGGTGCATAGCGTGGCTGCTTTGCCGGTCCAGCATTAACAGGTGTTTCATGCTTCCTTTTCAGACCAGATGTAGATGGTTGTGGGTCAATGTTGATGACTGTGCAGAACAAGTACCTTTATGTTTATATGTGAAATATTCCAGATTATATTTTCTATGGCATTTAGGGCATATTTTTGTGGGAGTTCTGCATTTGTCTGGATTACAAATATTTTGATGCTTAGCCCAATTGGGGCTAGATATATTATTTTTGCATTCATTACAATATTTTTGATTTGGCATTTTTGTTGTTGTTTTTTATATACAATTTCTTGGGATTCAAATCAAAATTCTATGCTTAATAAAAAATATCAGTTGGGTTCAGCAGTGTGATTTGTATATTTGTATATTTAGTATATGTGTGTTAATATTTTTGGCTTTGGTATTTATATAAAATTTCTTGGAGCTCAAATCAAAACTCTATACTTAATAAACCTATGACAGGTTGTCAAAAATTCTGTCTATTAAAGCAAATAGATTTGTAATTCAATTTATATAAATTTGCAATATTTTTGTGTTTAAAAAATATGAGCAGCACTGCAACAACACACCCTTAATCTTCAACAACTCTCACAATACTGGCTGATATGCAATGCAAAATCTCTTTGTATAGCCTAAGCACAGACCGCATTGAAAACATCTGAAACAATAGGCCAATCAGAATATAACACATCATTACATTATGTCATAAGCAACCAATCAGAAAACAACACATGTATAATAATTTGTTGCAAAACATGATGCAATATAAATAAACCAGAAATAGGCCACAAGTGGACCGGAAATAGGCAAACCGGAAGTGGACCGGAAGTGAACCGAAAGTGGACCGGAAGTGGACCGGAAGTGAACCGGAAGTAAATATGTGTGGGTGTGGGTGGGTGTGGGTGGGTGTGTGTGTGTGTGGCGTAGTTTTAAGTGTAGCCAAAAAAAATATCAAGAGGGGCATATTTTTCACAGGATTATGGACAACAATCTCACAGAATTGCCTTTTATAAGTGTAGGCAAATCAATCTGAGGGGGCTCATACTTTCTCAGGAAATTCCCGAGGGCATTTTTACAAAAATCTTGGATTAGACGGGGTTCCACAGTTGAGCAAAAAGCTCATATGGGCATGTTGAGCAAGTTTTAAGTGTAGGCAAATCTGCCTGAGGGGGGTTCATACTTTCTCGCCCTTATAATAGCATCAATTACACTACTAGTTAAACATGTCAAATGCAGTACAAGAAGACCTGTGACCGGTGGTTGACTGCGCTTGGAGTAGATAGTCAAAATGTTACAAATGGGACATTGGACCTATCTTTCTACATTAAACTACATTACTCTTTCAATTAATATACTAATTTCTAACTTATACAATTTATCTTCCAGCCGGACGCTCATTTCTTTCATGGTTCGTTTACTTTCCTCCACATTAGGATACAACATGTCAATTTTTTTATTCTACTCTTGCCTATATGGTACCACATAAAAAAACAACTACATTCTATTGCTCCCTCATAAGAAAGTTGATTGCCGCAGCACTCAAGTATTTCATTCCAGCCTATTTCGGCTGCTTCGTACTGAGAAGGAGAGAACGACGTTCGAACCATGTTTGTACCACTGACCTACTTATCGGTAGCTTGCTAATCCCTTAGTAGTGGGAAAATGCCGGAGCTGACTCGCCCACCGGGCTAAAAAGTCCAAAATAATTACCGCTTTCACGTTTTTTTCCAAACCTAACGCAGGTAACTGTCAGCGTTGTCAACTCTGCGTAGACGTTTACGCTGTATATTCACGGTGCCTTACTGTCAGCGTTGCCAACTCTGCCATAAAAATTTCACCACAATATTTTACGAGTTAAACTAACCTAGTGAGTTGACAACATTCACGGGAAAGCATCTATAGAGCAGTACCTTCACGGGAAAGCACCTATAGGGTAGTAGCGAATCGTAGCCTTTTACGCTGTATATTTTAAGCTTCACGGGAAAGCACCTATAGAGCAGTACCTTCACGGTTAACCCACTACCTTCACGGGAAAGCACCTATAGAGCAGTACCTTCACGGGAAAGCACCTATAGGTTAGTACCTTCACGGTTAACCCCTGAAAACACCTATAGGGTAGTACCTTCACGGTTAATACAAATACCTTCACGGGAAATCACCTATAGGGTATTATCTTCACGGTAATTTTGGACGAATCATAGCCTTTTACGCTGTATATTTTAAGGTTCACGGAGAAGCGTCTATATGGCAGTACCTTCACGGTTAACCCAGTACCTTAACGGGAAAGCACCTATAGAGCAGTACCTTCACGGTTAACCCAGTACCTTCACGGGAAAGCGCCTATAGAGCAGTACCTTCACGGGAAATCATCTATATGACAGTACCTTCACGGTTAACCCAGTACCGTCACCGGAAAGCACCTATAGGGCAGTATCTTCACGGTTAACCCAGTACCTTCTCGGGAAATCACCTATAGGGCAGTATCTTCACGGTTAACCCAGTACCTTTGCGGGAAATCACCTATAGGGCAGTAGTGAACCGTAGCCTTTTACGCTGTATATTACAAGAGTTCACGGTGTATGTTAACCTCACTGTCACCGTTGGCAGCTCTGCCATCAACATTTCACCACAATATTTTACGAGTTAAACTAACCTAGTGAGTTGGCAATATGTCGTTTACGCTGTATATTACAAGAGTTCACGGTGTATGTTAACCTCACTGTCAGCGTTGGCAGCTCTGCCAATCAACATTTCACCACAATATTTTACGAGTTAAACTAACCTAGTGAGTTGGCAACATTTATTCTATCATGCATTGTTTGAGCCGCAAGCTAAATTTACTTAAGAAATCAAAACGAGTGCTCTTCAGGGGATGAAGTATGCTTTCGAAAACAAAGAAACAATACAAATTCCAGCATTTCCTCTACCGATGAACCTCTTTTCTGTTCTTGGTTAATTACGCAAGGGAAAAAAGGGCATCGAAAGAAAATCTTTACCAGCAAAATATCTGCGAGACCTTTTCTCGAAGCAAGAAGAGGAAAAATTAATAAAATAGTCTGAGCAGTGGGAAAGAAATAAATGCTCTATAACATGCCAACAAACGTGTTCGACTACAACAGGAGGAAACCTGGCGCCACGCTTTCCAAGTACGTCAAGATATCCAGCGAAGAGGTCGTCAAAGCTCGAGACATGCTTGACGATGCCTTGCTTGCTTTCCGAACCGACCTGTTGGCAGCTACAATCATCCACTTGAACGGTATTGTGAAGCAGTTCGAAGAGAACACTGGCAAGATCTTCTTCATCTTCAACAACAATAGCATCTTCTACGAACTCTCCCTAGGTGGTGGAAGTCTCCGAATTGTGAAGTTGCATCCCTCGAGCGGTGTCGCGATAAGTCTGCATCACGGGGAAAGTTTATTCAGGATCAAGCACGACAACATGAAAATCGGAGTCTCGTACGACAACGTTTCCGTCGGAGATCGTCTGTACGCCGAATCTAACGAGACGAATATGGAGCATCCGATACCGCTTTTTTTGGAGTTGGTGCTCTGCTATCCCGTCGCCAGTGTCAGTCGTCTATCGTAAGCAAGCAAGAAAGCAATGAAGATAATAGATCCATATTTTTGCATCGGAGCCTTTGTTGTCTATAAGCCTCATGAGAGCAGCTATCGTGAACGAACTGCACAAACCTGCCCGCAGGAATTATCCTCGACTGCCCGTGGTCACCAAAGGGATAGACGACCTCTAGAAGCTCGTGGAGATGAGCACGGGGAATCTCATGGGGCTTCATAATATCAACAAGGGGTTCAGATACCTCCTCACCGTGATCGACACTTTCAGCAAGTACGCTTGGGCGATACCCGTTAAAAACAAGACCGGGGTCGAGGTCAGCAAAGCTTTCGCTTCTGTTCTCAAACAGAGATCACCTTGTTTCCTGCAGACCGATCGAGGCAGGGAATTCTAAAACTCTGCCTTCGGGAGGATGCTCAAGGAGAACGGTATTCTTCACTATTCAACCTACAGCGAGCTGAAAGCAAGCATCGTGGAGCGATTCAACAGGACCCTCAAGGGGCTCATGTGGAAACGGTTCACCCTCCGCGGGAACTACAAGTGGGTGGATCTGGTGCCCGAACTGGTGGAGGAATACAACAACCGAATTCACAGGACGATCTGGATGAAACACTTGGAAGTGACCAAGCGAAACGAAAGGTGGCTGCTCTCCGAAGTGTACTGCAAACGAAACACTGGCGAAAAAATCAAGAATCCAAAGTATAAAATAGGAGACAAGGTGAGAGTGAGCAAGTTCAAGCGCCCCGGAGTATTCGACAAAGGTTTCACTCGAAACTGGTCTACAGAAATTTTCACCGTGACCGATGTTCTCCTGCCTTCATCACCTCCCTACATCCCCACCTACAAGCTGAAGAGCACCGCGGACGATGAGGACATCGAGGGTCGATTCTACGAGCAGGAACTGTCCGCCACTAGGTTCCCGGACACTTACCTTGTGGAGAAAGTGCTCCGACGCAGCAAGGGCAAACTTTACGTCAAGTGGCTCGGTCTTCCCTCTTTGCAGAATTCTTGGGTTGATGCCATCGATATCGTATGAGCTGGGAGGTGACCAAGAGGCTCCCGGACGTTGGCGAAGGTAAAGGAAGAAAGAAAAATGGCGAATTGCTTCCCGAAAGTATCAGATGTCTCATCGTGGGGCCCTCGGGTTGTGGCAAAACCACATTGATGGTAGACAATTTCATCCTGGCTCCCCACTGGCTCGATTGGGAGAGCAGACACCTGTACGTCTTTTCCAAGAGCCTCGAGCAATTGAAATACCGGCAGCTGATTGCAATCTACGACGATCTGGAAATAGCCACCTTTGCCTCGCAGATGGTACCTTTGGATGAGAGTCTTGAGAATTCGGTGGTTGTCTTCGACGATGTCATCCTTGAGAATCAGGAAGAGGTTCGCAACTACTTCACTCGAGGTCGTCACAAGGGTATGAACTGCTTTTACTTGGCTCAGACCTTCTCGAAGATTTCCAAGCAGCTGATCAGGGACAACGCCAACTTTATTTGCTTGTTTCGGCAGGATGCCACCAACCTCAAGCACGTGTACGACGAGTTCGTCGGAGGGGATATGACGTACGAGTCGTTTCGCAACCTCTGCGCGCATTGCTGGAATGCTGACGACTACGGTTTCGCCACGATAGACATGACTCGCAAACCGAACCAGGGGAAGTATCGTAACAAGATCAACGAGTTTATCGTGATAGAAAATGTAATATAATGGTACGAGGTGAAGAAAAAATGAATATATCACGATCTGCTAATGTAATCAATCTTCCTGTGGAGCTGCTCTATCAGATCTTCAAGATTGTGTCGGGTAAAGAAGAAGATAACATCCACAGAATAATTGATATCTCCGATATTTCGCCAGCGTTCGCCGTGCCGTGCCAGATGATCATGAAGGACCACATATTTAAAATCACGGGGAAAAAGATCGTGAATACCGAAGATCTTCACGCAATAACAGACGAAATGGAAGACATGCTTGATGGATATCATAAGAAGAGTGTTAGAAAATTTTAAGATGCATGGTACGAGATGAACAACAAAAAAATATAAGATTATCGACAATATCATTTCATTGACAGCTCTGTCTTGTTTCTTCCGTCGAAATAAAATAACAAAATTGTAAGAAAACAGATAGGCCCAAAACTTCATTTTGCAATGTCTAAAAGAAAAGCCGAAGAAAACATCAAGTTGACCGAGTACCTTGCTAAACGATTTAAAGGGTGGAAGGAAGAGAATCGTGGATATTATGGGCAGAAGAAGCGACAGGAGCAACCGCTCATCGATGCGATCGGTGACCTGGGCAAAGAAATCAAAGATGTTGCCGAACATAACAAGGACTTGATCACAGAGTTGGTGCCAGTGGCAGTTCGCTCCTTTCGGGAGCGTCGTGTGGAAGATAGGCAGTTGGCACGTCACGTTCGACAAGGACGATATCATCATGTACAACGAGAGCCGAGCGGGACGCAGAGGTTTCTTCAAGAAGTACGCAGGCACGCCTGGGCTATGGGAACTAATCACTAGAAAACGCCTCGACGCCAACGTGTATTCCGAAGAGGATTACGACAATTACAAGAAAATTCTCAAGATGACCGATGCTTTGTTTCAGAACAACGACCAATCTCAGAACAGAGTCAAGTCAAGTAGCAGCGAGAAGTACAGGAACATTATCAAACCGTTTTGGAATGAAATCAAGCAGCAACCCACTCGCCTGACTACCGGCAGCGGTATCAAGCGCTACACCAATTTGCCCGTGGAATTCGTGTGGCTGGACGATGTTCGCAAACTCGTGGACCGGCTGCTGGTCATCGCCGGAGAAGAAAGGGCCAGAAACCGAAACTTTCACAACGAAAAGGTTGGCATCGTGGACATGATCGTTTCCAAACTAAGCCGCTTCATCGTTAACCAACCGAAAGGCATCGGGTATCTGATCAACATCATCAACATCTTGCCCCCGCGATTCTGGAAGCTGGCGGAAGGGAAGGGACTCATCAACGACATCATCAACAAATTGCCTTTCGAGATGCATATTCCCGGCTACCAACACTGCGGTCCCGGTACTAAATTGGACGCCCGACTGGATCGCGGTGATCCGGGGGTTAATCCCTTGGACGCTGCCTGCAAAGACCATGATATTGCGTACCGGGACAACAGGGATCTCGCAGCAAGGCACGATGCCGACATGCAGTTGGAACACCAGGCGTTCCGGAGGGTAGTCAGCTGAGACGCCGGCATGGGTGAAAGACTGGCCGCACTGGGAACGACAATGGCAATGCATACGAAAAGAAAACTCGCTTGGGGTTTGTAACAAATTTGTATTTATTTCATTTCAATATAAAATATCAAAACTGTTCAATGATTCGCTAGTTCTTTACATCGTAAACAAACTTTTTCCCTGCAATCAGGACCACGCTTTATACTGTATTGTCTGGGATCGTCTCTTGGAAATCCACGACAACCTTGATGCTCGTGCGGTCGCTGATCACCACCTGCTTGCGTTTCGATGTGTTGATCACGTACATCGGACGTTTCTGGATAAACTCCGCTGGCGTGTAGTACATGTTGGTAGATCCTTCCATGGTGACCCTCTTGAACGCTGTGTAAGCTTCGTACAGCTTCAGGTAATCATCTTCCGCGAGGTTGTAGTTCTCTCTGGGGAAAATCTCGTTCCGCCCGTTCTTAAGGTAAATGTTCCTAACTTTGCAGTAGTCGAACTTACTCGAATCCGCATTCTGACTGCCGTCGCGACCAGTTTGAAACACGACCACCACGAAGTCGGGCATGTCGTACTGGATGCTGTTGAACTGTGTCGTCACGTCGAACTCGAAGTATCGCCCGGACACTGTCCTCTGCAAGAATTGGTACATCTGAAACTCGAGCGGGATGTTCGGGTTCTTCAGGATTTCTGCTTTGATCTTCGTGGCGTGGTTAGCTTCGTATTCGATGATCGGCATGCGAAGTTCCATGGATTTTATCACGCACTTACCCTCGGACGGGAGGCTCGCATCGTCCACGGCGCCCCCAGCCGTCGCGGATTTCCATCGCAGAAACAAGTTGTTGTCGTTGGACGCTCTCTTGAAAGTGACCTTCAGACCGCCCTTCCACATGATTTCCTTGTAGTCGGAGAAGAATCCATAGAGGAGCCGCAGAGGGAATAGCACGGTGCTGAGTTTCCCGGGTAATTTGTTGTCGGTTTCGAAACCCTCCGTTTTGTAGTACGAACTCTCTGGCTTCGAGAGCGTCATGCTCGCCACGATGTTCGAAGTTAGTCCGGGGTTATCCATCCTGTCGATGACTGTGCCATGCTTTCTCACTTCCACCTGGGAGAAGAGGTGAGGGACGAAATTGTCTATCAGCCTGATGTTGGCTCCTGCGGGGTAAGCTGCATTTTCGTCCCTGGTGACAATTTCGTATCTGATGTAGAGGTCAGCGCGATGAGGATGCACAAACCCGTCACCAACGTCCACATCAAATTCGATGTCCTTGTTCGGTTCGTTGAGGTTGCCAAACGTCCTTCTGTTGGGAGGGAAGGACTGCTGTTCGTAACTTTCTACGTGATCCATCGTAACCGTCTATTTTATTTACAAGATAGCCAGTACGGCCGTGCTCGTGGCTCCGGCGATATCCACCAATTCACCTTTCTCGTTCGTTATAGTCAGTTCTACTTCACTGAACTTGTCGTGCTGGATGGGAAAAAAGATCGGTTTGGCTGGTTCGTAAAGAATCGGCTCCAGGAATTCCGAATTGGGCTTGAACGTTGCAATTATACCGGTTTCCTTGTGTGTTTGGTCCCGATTTGCGTCCGTCGATACAACCATGCCCTGAGCCAGGTTGCAATGTACGTTCAAATTTTCTATGGACAGGAATTTGGGAATAGAGGACCCGACGTGCTTGATCCCCGGCGCCAACCTGCTGTCGTTAGGGAAACCCAAGAGCTCCCCGATGGATCCGAGGTTTATTTCTTCTGTGGCGGACGTAATCTCCACGCGATGAGTGACCGAACTCTCGGACAGGATGACGTTCGAAGGCAATTGGGCTTGTAGCGTAGTCAGGTTATATTGTCCAGGCGAAACGGTGATCTTCTTGCTTCCTACGTGGAGGGTGTTGTTGTATTCGGTGACGTTGCGAATCAAGTACATGCTGTAGAAAGCCACGAGCCCCAACGACTCTTGTTGCAGACTGATTACATCGTAATGCAGTTTCAGTTTGAGGATTGAAGTCTCGCTGGACAAATGCAGGACTAGCATTTTTCTTTTATCGCTATTGTTTTATCAAATCCGTTGCTCTCTGAAACATTTCCAACGACGTCGAGTCCCCGCTGCCGGTTAGTTGCGAAAGAATGACCAGCATTACGACGCAGAGATGACCGCAGACCACTTCGTCGAAGCCCTGGATCCTCTCGTCGTTGTAAAATATTTCGGACGTCGATTTCAGGTAGTTCGCAAGCGCGAGAAGCGGAACGCCACCAAAAGAATCAAAAACGAAAGAGCTTCCGTCCTCGTCAATCCAATAACATACCCAGTGGGTCCCCGGGTTGAGAGAATTATCCAAGTTAACTACTCCGCTTTCGCCGCCACTTCGCGGTCCATTAGCAGGCAATGTATCGGACATGAACACACCTCTGAAGTTTATAACGTTGAACAATTCAGCTAGAGACTCAATATCTTCGTTTGAAAGGGGCACTTTTTTTTAAGGTTGAATTTCTTCAACGCTGCTGCGGTGGTTTGTTTCTTTGTTCTTCTTCTCTTCAATCCGGAAACCAGTAGCGTTCATCTTGCTTTCCACGGCGAGGTTGTGTCTTTTTTGCTCTTCGAGCTATTTTGTGTTCTTCTTGGCATCGATCACGGTTTTCGCGATCGCGGCACTGCCACCTGCGAGACTTCCCACGGCTCCGAGAGCAGCGAGGATCGCGGGAATGCTGAAAATGAAACCTCCCTGCATTCTTGACCTAGACTTTTGCAACTTGCTTAGCTGTGGCCTGCTGAGAAGGAGCTTCATCCCGTGTCCCTTCTTTAAACATTTGTTTTTCTTCTCGCGTTGCTTCTTCGTGAGTATATAATTGATACCCGAAACCTTTTTGAGTTCCGAGTAAGGGATTTGATAAGCCACTCCTTTCGGACGCATTGTGAAGAAATCCTTTTTTATTATGTCTGTTTATTTACTTACTGCTATACGTGAACTGCATTCTGCTTCAGCTGCTGCCTTCTTTTCTCTCTGTGCCAACCCCAAGACCAACATTGGGATAGAACAATAAATGGAAAGAAAAGGTTTTGGTGATACGATAGGGAAGAGAATGCCGTTTATTTCAGCAAAAAAAATAGATGGATGCTGGAAATGAAGTGAATGAAAACAGTATTTACAGAAGCGTGTGAAGTGGATTTGTTACAGGATTACAATTAGTCTAATTACAGTTATTGCATGATTTGCACTTCTCTCCGATTGGTGAATAGCCCCATGGAACGGTGTGAATGCCACAGTTCAAAACTATTCTCTTGTCGTCCTCTGCATCCAACGCCACTTTGTTCTGTTTCACGGTCTTCACATCATGGTCTATGCTCTGGAACCTCCTCTCTTCCCGCAGGATGGGGAGTTTCTTCTTCAGGCATTCGATGTAATCCTCGACGTTTTACTTCCCCTGAACAGTGCTTTTCCCAACTCCCTTGGACTTCTTGATGGTGGCGACGGTCGTTCTGATACAATACGATTTAGCCTTGAGTCCCACGAACTCTCTGATGATCTCACCGTTCATTTTGTCCTTCATCAATCCGGGAACTTTCTTGTTTCTTGGCAAAATGTTTTAGGGATTCGGTTGTGGATAGCCCGAAGTGTCGAAATGTTCCTTCAATTCGGTTGTCATGCCCCTGTACGGATCTTCCTTCATCACATAAACGAAACTGTCAGTATCCATGTAAGCGATCTGGATTTGATTTTTGTATCGTGGCTTCATGATATTGTAGTCGAACTCGTACATTTGCAGTTTCGACAGTTCGAGAACTGCAGCCCCCACGTACGTCGGTTTGTTGAACGTAATGCAGGATTTGTCAAGATGAAGCAACGTCAGGTTCTCGTTGAAAATTTTCCTGCTCTTGAAGCGTGGGTTGGCAACCCACTTCCTGCATTTTTTTTCGTCCGAAACTATCTTAACGTCCTTGTATTTCCTTACATTCTCCATTGTTTTTCCGTAGATGGCGTTGTTCATCAGTTTATACATATCCTTATCCAGGTCAGATGTCGCCACCTGCCGTTTCTGGGTGTTCATGTTTATGTAGGGTTCCAGCCATTTGCCCTGCGTGAATTTCAAAACTCTGTGCACTTTAGTTAAAACAAGGCCCTGCTGGAGATAGAATTTCAGCAGTTTGCGGTGCACTACGTAATGATCCTTCCTCTCCAACGTCAGAAGCAGTTTTGGTTGATTGGAGCGAGGAGGGCATTTTAGCTTAGGCGCCAGAGGAAAATCCGAATGGAGCTGGTGCAATTCTGAAGGATACTCCAAGTCTACCTCCGCGAAGTATTCTGTCGATCCTTCAAAATAATCCTCTTGAAGCAGATGTTTCAGTCCTTCTTCGGTGATGTCCGACCATTCGAAATTAGACTGTGGCAGCTTCTGAGTCATCGCATAACCATACAGGTTGTTGGCGTCCAATTATATTATGTAGCTGGACTCCTGATTGGGATCGTACTCGTCTCCCATGTACTTGTTGTTTGCTTTCCCATGTCTTAAACAACATTGCACGATGCCGTCCCTGATACATTTCTCGATCAAAAGCTGCATGTCGCATTGATCTTCCGCGAAAAGTTGCAATCGAATGCTACTGGAATACAACATGGCATTCCAGTTGAATCCCGGAAGACTCACGAAGTGCGCAGGGTCGACTTTGTAATCACGAATAGCGGTTTGACGAAACGCTTGGAGCACGTCGAATAGGAGAAGCACATCCAGCTTCAAGTATCGATCGTGGAAATCACCCAGCGAGCAGCATCGAAACTCGTTCCACATACGTTTGGCGTGCGCGTAGTCTTCGTCGGAACACACGGAGTCCTTCAAGGTTGAATTGAAAGCGTCTTTCGACGGAAGATCCGTCTCGTCGAACTTTTCGGGCCCGTCGACGTATTCATATGGGTACACTCCTTTCCTTCGAAGAGCGTCCAATGACACATCTGGGAAATGATCTCTGGTAACTTTCGGCACGTCCAACATGGCGACGCATTTTTCGAGGCTAGCCTGGAGAAAGCGGTAAAAATCGATGATTCTAAGTTCAATTATTCTGTATTTTGGCTTCTTGCCAGCCGCGCACAACGTGCACTCATCGTCGCAGGGGATCATTTTGCTCATCTTACCATGATATCCCGGTAGAATATTCACCCACTTGCTGATAGTAATGTATTTCTCATCGGTCTCGGCAATCACACGGATGGATTTTTTTGTCATAGCCCAGCTCTTTGACGAAATGGTGAAGATCATAATTGCTGAGCCCATGGAAAAATACCGGTACAAACTTGGCAGTTTGTAGCTTCAAATTGCATCTATGGCATAACGGACGGATGTACTGACCCGTTACGTGATTGTGGTGTGCCACTTTTATCACACAATCATCGAATTTGGACTCGCAATTTGGACAATGTGTTGCAAAAACAAACCTCATTTCTTCGTCTTCGGTAAGATCATTCATGGGTTTAGTCCTGAACAAAACATCACCCCATTCCTCCACTTCCTTGACTAGGAATTCCAGGAAGCGTTTTCCAGCCTCGGGTCCTCGGTAAAGAATCAGTTCCTTACTATCTTCGTCCGCTCCTGAAATCCAGTGCACGTAGTATGCGAAACTGCAAGGTATGTGCTCGTGGTAGGCAGTAGTTGATGATTTCGCCGGATCGGGGTCGCAGATCGCCATGGGCTTCAAGAATGCCTCGAAGTCCGCAACGATGACAACGGGTACCTCCAGCTGGGACTTGTACTTTCTGAAGAAATTAGAACCACCAGGGAACATGCACCTGGATGGTTGATGCTGCAGGCATTCTCTGAGGTGCTCCTGCAGCCTCTCCTTGGCTGTTCTTGAACCTAAGTTGCTGAAAAATACCATACATCGATAACAGATTTCGATGTGATGTTCATGTTTTGTTATCTCGCATCCGACCAGCTTTGAAAGATCACGGATGAGGCAATAATGGTGCTGTTTCACATTTTTTATCAACAGCATGTGCACTACATTCACCTCATCACCTACAATTTTGCTGATCCGAAGCGGAAAAATATCTATTTTTTTGTTGCTGATTGTACATCCATACACATTTACACCGATTGGAATCTCGTTCTTTTGTTGATATGCTTTTTCGAATTTTTCGATTTTTGTCAGCTGCACACGAAATGGAACGTCTTCGAAATATTCATCCAATTCATTCTCGTACTGGCTGTAACTTCCAACGCGCGCAGAGTTTTATGTTTTATGATGAAAATGGGCCAGGAGGCACCATTTGAAACACTGGTTGTCGTTGTTTTCAATGTTAAGAACGGCTTTCTTGTTTTCGATCACCTGCGGGAGCTTCACTTAAGTCGATACCGAAAGAGGCTTGTATTTGCTTATGTTGATGTTGATGATATGTGTAGTGTTGCAAACACTCCAACCCGATCCTTTACCTTGAAACTCTTCCTGCTTCGTTGTTGTTGTTGATTTAGTTTATTTTACTTCGCGTTTTGTGCCTATTGGCTAATTTGCGAAAATGGGGATGAGTGATGAAATGATGAAATTTATGAATGGACATTCACAAACAACCAAGCCCGACCGGGATTCGAACCCGGGACCCTTGGGTCGCAGCGCGATGTGCTAACCACTCGGCCACAGGGTCGGGCTCTTCCTGCTTCCGGACGATCTCATTCATTATCTTGTCGTAAAGTTCGCTTATCACCTCCCTATCACTTTCCAGCAGAAGTTGTTGCTTTGTTCTACTGGAGAACACGTGAGTTTGTTCCGACGAATGCTTCTGGAACAACGAATCCAAAACCATGTTGAATTTGAAGGGGCCCTTGTTGAGAGTGGAAACCAAAATCTTAACCACTTCTGCTTTCTTCTCCTCCAGGAAAATTTCGGCACTGCAGGGCAAACCCCTATTCTCGCTGCTGAGGCTGTAATTTGCCAACATATTCCTGAAGGCCGTTCTCTTCGGCTTAATGCATTCTGGGTCGCGTGCTTCAGCCGATTCTATGATCTTCGTTCTCTTTCCATGGCTCAACTGGTTTGAAGACTGCTTTTGCTTTACCCCACTCTTCTGATTGACGATCAAATTTTTTGTTGTTATCACTTTCCTGGATGTTGGGGAAGGTTTGGTGATGCTGGTGGGTTCTTTCGACGAACCAGGCCGTTGAATACATCTTTGTTTATGCCGACTTAGATGGGACTTGGTTTGTGGGATATTACAGAAGGGGCAGTGAACTTGGGGTTCTTTCGTCTTCGGAACTGCAGTGGATGTGTCTTGTGACTGCGACATTTTTCTGCAACAGAGAAAGCCAACTTTGAGGGATATGCAATAGGCTATTATATACATATTGGGCCATTGTTTTGATTCGAATCTGTAAGTAAACAGCAAGACGCATGAAGATGACGAACAATATCTTCGGCCACTCCAGAGGCGGTACGGATACCGAGCCACCCGACAACACTGAAATTCTGAAACTCGACCAACGAGTAAAGAAACTTCGCAGCGACCTGCTGACTCTTCAGAACACTCTGTCCTCGAGCCTTCAAGATGAGATCACAAGTCTGCAGAAAACATTAGTGGATCCGATCCTGAAGATCGAAGCGGAATTCAAATCACTGTTCGCCAAGTATGCTGATTTAGCATCCTTGGAAAGTTTGAGCAGCATTCAGGAAACAGTGAACAACATGCGAGAGGAATTATCTAACCTACAAAAATCCAGAGACATTATTCAACTAAAAACTAAGTTTGAGGAACAGGAAACAAACATCCAAGCTAGCTTGAGCGAACTTCATAATGTTATTTCTAACATTAAGATCCAACTTGAAACCAACCCTGCACCCGAAGACATACTTCTGATCAATCGAACAGTGGCCGATCTACGAAACGAACTCGCTAGTTTTCGGGATGAGATCCCGTCTCTGATATCCTTTGCAGAACTTGAAAACTCGGTGAAAAACTTCAGGGAGAAACTTCAAACCGTCGAAGAAGCCATTGCCAACTTTCCTTCGTCCGAGGAACTGAAAATTATAGGAAAGTCTGTGGCCAACATCAAACTGCAACTCGAGACGTACGAGGATTTCGGTAAAATCCAAGGCACCGTAAGCCACATCGAGACAATTTGTCGACCATGAGAACTGATCTATCGACCGTGCAGGAAGCTTTGGAATTAAAATTGCCAGGCATAACGGAAACCCTGACCACCGTTCAACAGCAAATTGCCAAGCTGGAAAGCCTTAACACCGAAACCGAACTTTCACACTTCCATCACCTGATCGACGACATACAGAGCAAGTTGGAAACACTGCAGCAATCAACCCCCATACAGGACGACATGACGCGACTCCGGGATGCGCTGGGTACGGTAGCCGACGCCAGTGAGCTGGACGCCGTGAGAAAAGCTTTGACCGCGCTGCAGAATACAGTCGTCAACTTACCAACATCGAAGGAACTGAAAGCCGTGAAGAGGACAGTGAATCTTTTGCTCAAATCCGAGGACGTGAAAAACATTCAGATTGAAATCGTGCAAATTCGAGACACCATCGCCACGAAGCGCACCAACCAGAACGTCAACGAGCAGCACACTCTGTTCGCAGAAATCAGAAATCAGGTTCACGACCTCGCGACACAAAACTCCAAACTGAGGCTAGTAGTATAAAAGTATATACAACCAGCACACTTATACCGTACAAATGATGAGCTCATTTGATTAAACAGCCCGATTTGCCTACACTTAAAATTATGACAAAATGCCCTTATTCCCCAATTCTTCAAGTGTGATATGCTCTTAATTCCAAGAATTTTGAATCCTAGTGTACAAATTAGATGAGCCCCCTCAGATTGATTTGCCCACACTTAAAATTATGTCAAGTACCCATATGATTTTATTGTTTATAGTGTGTTATTCTGTCAAAATCCCAAGAATCTTGAATTCTAGTGTACAAATGATGAGCCCCCTCAGATTGATTTGCCCACACTTACAAAAGTTGCATCAGCCAGATTGTTGTCCAAAAGCTTGTTAAAAATATGCCCCTTCTTGATATTGTTTTGGATACACTTAAAAACTAAAGCGAAATGCCACTCTCACTCACCCACACACCCACACACACATATTTACTTCTGGTTTATTTCCATTGCATCATGCTGTGCAACAAATTATTATCCAATATTATGCAACAAATTATGATGCAAGAGCTATTACATCATGCTGTGCAACAAATTATTATCCAATATTAAGCAATAAATTATTAGGCATGTGTTGTTTTCTGATTGGTTAATTATGACATAATGTGATGATGTGTTATATTCTGATTGCTTTATTGTTGCAGATGTTTTAATCCATGCTTAGGGTATATAAAGATATTTTGCATTACTCCACAGCCAGTATTGTGAGAGTGGCTGAGGAGAACAGATGTGTTGTTACAGTGCTTCTCATACTTACAGGCCTGTTTGGTTTAATTCTTATTATTCATATTAAATATATTTCTGGTATATTGAACAAAAAGGGCTTATATTTTGTATAAAAATCTGATATTTGTTGCATCCAGCTTGTTTGTTGTAATCCACTCTTATTTAGAGTCAGGCTTATATCTGTCCCAGCCTGTTATACAAAAATCAATACATAACACAGTGCTAGGTCATTGCCTTTCCAGGACATGCATGTCTGTGCAGGCATTTGCGGAAGGTCAGTGTAGATCAATATTTATTCTCTTTTTCCACTTGTAGGCTATTAGCTTTACAACCTGTCATAATAAGCATAGAGTTTTGATTTAAAACCCCAAAAAAATTGTATAATAAACCTAGAATAAAAATTAATAATATCAACATATTAAATATACACAAGAAATATACAAAGCACACAGCTGAACAAAATATATATATATATATATATATTAAGTACAAAATTTTGAATTGAACCCCAGGAAATCTTATATAATAAACCAACAACAAAAATGCCAAATCAAAAATATTGCAATCAGTGTAATAAGAATATATCCAGCCCCAATTGGGCCAGACACCAAAAGAATTGTGACCCAAGCAAATTCAGAACTCCCACTAAAATATGTCCTAAATGCAATAAAATATTTAGCAAGGCATATTTCAATAGACATGTGGGTTCTTGTTCTGTACAGTCATCAACATTGCCCCCACAACCATCTACATCTGGTCTGAAAAGGAAGCATGAAACACCTGTTAATGCTGGACCGGCAAAGCAGCCACGCTATGAACCCATCCATAGCAGTTTTAACGGCCAATTAAGGGATCACCGGTTTGTATCAGAGCCAAGATGTGTCAATAAGAATTTTTTGAAGAGTATAAATCCAGATGTGCAGGCAATTCTAAATGCACAAAATGGCTCTTATAAGCTGTCTCTCAAATTGTTTACACAATATAAGAAACCAAATGGCACAAAATTTACACAGCCCCACATAACAGAAACTGTACCGGTATATTCAAATGCAAATTCAGACAAAATAATAAGCAGTTTGATAGATCAATTGAATATTAAACACTCTGAATTTGCAGCAAAAGAGTCTGGATGGAGCCCATGCGGATCTCCACACAAGTTATATGTTAATATTTCTGAATTCAGCCCATTACAAGGATCTACATATCTGCCATTACCTGCCAATATTAAAAACAAAAGAGCCGTGGTTAATATTGAAAATAATGATGAGAAATGCTTTTTCTGGTGTATTTTAGCTGCTTTGTATCCAGTTTCAAGGAATCCTGAGAGAATAACTTATTATAAGCAACATGAACACATTTTCGATGAGGCAATGGAGGGTTTAGAATATCCAATGTCTGTTCAGAATATTGATAAATTTGAAAAAAAAAAGTCCCGGGATATGAATGGTACACAATTATCTATTAATGTATTTACTTGTTCTACTGGCCGTGACAATTGCTTGATAGAACCTCTCAGAATCAGTACACTTGATGATGAATCTGCTATTCCGATTGATCTGCTCTTAATTGAAGAGGATGGCACATGCCATTAAACTTTGATACAAAATCTTGAAGCTTTAGTCAGAACACAACTAGACAAATCCAATACAATATTCAAGTTGTATAGAAGATGTTTAAGTGTATTTGATGGTCAAAAAATGGTTAATGGGGTTCGGGAAAAAAATTCAGAAATTACTAAAAACAAGTTACTTGAGCATCTGAAATACTGTGGCAACCATAAACCTGTTCATATGGTGATGCCAATGCCAAGTGAAAATGCAAAATTCAAAAAGTTTGAGGCCTTGTAGGAACACCCAGCATATATAGTCTGTGATTTTGAATCAAACCTCAAACCCCTTGCATTCTGCAGCCCAGACCCTGAGGAATCTTCAATTACATCATATCAATTACATGAACCTTCTAGCTTTTATTATGTGGTTGTACAGGTTGGTGTGGTTAGTAAAGAATATTTATACATGGGAGCAGATGCCATGAAAGAATTTGCACATAGAATAGAAAATGAGTGCCATGACATAGCATCTAATGTCCTATTAAAATCAAAACCTATGTTGCCTTTAACAGAGAAACAGGTTGAAGATTTCAACAATGCAGAAAAATGCCCGGTATGTGATTCTGAATTTTCAGATGCAAATATCAAGGTACATCACCATTCCCATACAGATGGTAAATTCTTAATGGCTCTGTGTAATAGCTGTAATATTAAGATCCAGAGACCAAAATTTATCCCCATATTTTGCCACGGTGCATCCAATTATGATCATCATCATTTGATCAGGTACGAGGGGTTTGACAAGCAGAATTTAAATATTTTAGCAGAAAATGATGAGAAATATATTGCCATTAGCAAAATAATTAAAGTTAATGGTGTTGCTATTCACTTAAGATTTCTTGATTCTTACAGAATTTTATCGGCTAGCCTGGCTACACTGGCCACTCAATTATCTGATGATCAATTCAAAATCACATGTGCTTTGTTTCCAAATCAGGACCTGAAATTAATTAGGCGGAAGGGTGTATATCCATATGATTATGTTACAGATTTTTCTAAATTTGATGAGTGTTCTCTGCCACCACAACAAGATTTTTACAGAAAAATCAGAACATCTGGAATCACTGATTAAGATTATCACCATGCCCAGTTGATGTGGAACAATTTAAAATGCCAGACATTTGGTGATTATCACAAGGCATATTTAAAACTTGATGTGACCCTCTTAGCTGATATACTTCAAGCATTCAGAAAACCTTCCATGCAAAATTATAAGCTGGATCCAATGTATTTTTACAGTGCTCCGGGCCTAGGATGGTCTTTAATGTTTTTGAACACTAAAATGCAATTGGATCTGATCCAAGATCAAGATATGTACTTGTTTATGGAGCAATGTATAAGAGGAGGCATGGTGCAATGTTCTCAGAGATATGCCAGAGCAAATAACAAATATAATCCCAATTATGATCCAGCACTGCCATCAAATTATATACTGTATGTAGATGCAAACAGCCTCTATGGTTATGCTATGATGGATAAATTGCCATATGCAGGGCTTGAGTGGGTTGAAAATTTCAATATTGAAGATCTTAAAGATTTTGATGACAGTAACTATGGCCTGTTCTAAGAGGTTGATCTGACTATTCCTGATAATTTACAAAACACATTTTCTGATCTGCCCCCAATTTCTAAGGTTGAGTGTTCACCTGGCTCTAAACAGAAGAAATTGATGATGACTCTAGAGCCGGAACAGGATTATGTCATATATTACAAAAACCTCCAGTTCCTGATGCATCATGGTGTTCAAGTGACCAGAGTTGGAAAAGTTTTGAGGTTCAGGCACTCAAGTTGGTTGAAGCCATATATTGATACAAACACAGAGCTTCGAACATCTGCAATGAGCCAATTTGATAAGACCTTGTTTAAATTGATGGTCAATTCAGTGTATGGCAAAACAATTGAAAATGTCAGAAAACATATTGATGTTAAAATAATTACTGACCCCAGCCGGAGCAAAAAATTGATTGCAGAGCCCAACTTCAATTACAGAAGAATTATGATGAAAATATGGCACTTTTCAACATGAAAAAAACAAAGATTAAGTTTGATAAGCCTATTTATGTAGGGGCTGCGAAATTGGAATTGGCCAAATTACACATGTTAAAATTATATTATGATGTGTTGAAGCCTTTTTATGGTGATTGTGTAAAATTGATGTACATGGACACAGATAGTTTTGTTCTTGATATTCAAACAGAAGATGTTTATCAAGATATAGCACAGCCTGAATTGTTTAAATATTTTGATACCACTGAACATTCAAAAATTAAACACCACAACAAAAAAGTGCCTGGCAAGTTAAAAGATGAGACACTTGGTGATGTTATTGTGGCATTTGCTGGGATAAGGGCCAAGATGTACAGTTTTGAAACATGTAGTGGTGTTGTTGCCAAAAAGGCCAAGGGAATTGGCAGAGTAATAGTTGACAAAGAGCTTGAATTTGAGGATTACTAAAATTGTCTCAAATCATGTGGCACAATCAGAACATCAGAAAATAGAATTCAGAGTGTGGATCACTTATTGACTAGCAATATTGTAAGAGAAGTGGCTCTGGACCCACATGATGATAAGAGATGTATTTTATCATGTGGCATACACACTCTACCATGGGGGCATTGTGATTTGAAAAATGGCAATCAATGCCCAATTACAGAGCATGATTTGAAATAAATAAACATGCCTATGAACTTATTTGGGTTCAAAAAACAGGCTATTATGGACCTGCCAACACCACAACCCTCTTCTGATATAATATCTAAACTGAGTTCTTTGTTAATTATTCATCTGAACAGCATACTTACAGATGTTGATGATGAAACAGGTAAAACATTGTACATATTTAACAATAATTTAAATCATTACCAATTACCTGTAGGTGGTCAATTGGAATTTATTACAACCCCTGAGGGTGATGTCAAAATTTTAGTGGGGAGAAATATTTATAGAATTAAGCACTCAAACATGATTTCTGGCACTGATTTACAAATTTACAATCACAATGCAAAATTGACTCAGAACTCAAATTATTGCTTCAGAAATATACTGACTTGGCCACATTGGATAATTTTCAAAGTTTAGAAGAGGCTGTAGCAGCTCTTCAAGCCAAATTTAATACCCAGGCCACCAACTCTGAGGAATTGAAGCAACAATTGGAAGAGCAAATAAATAATGTCCAGGCACAGCTCCAAACAATTGTCAAAAGCATAAAATCACAAGAAGATTTTGATCTAGTGATTTCCACTCTAAAGGAACAGATTCAATCACTCCAGATACCTAATCTGAACCCCTTGAACAATGCCATAGCCGAGGTTAAAGAAAAAATTGAGACACTTGAAAATTTTATGAACAACTTGCCATCTTCTGATGCTTTTAGTGCAATAACTCGGAGTGTTGCAAACATCAAGCTGCAACTTGAAACATATGAAGATTTTGGAAAAATTCAAAGTACCATAACCCATCTTGAGGGTACAATAGCAGCAGTGCAAAGTGATTTGACAAATATACAAGAATCTTTAGAATCCCGCCTGCCCGGTATTGTAGATACCCTTGTTAGTGTCCAGCAACAGATCACAAAACTTGAAAACCTCAACACTGAATCTGAGCTATCTCATTTTCATCACTTGATTGATGATATCCAAACAAAGCTTGAAATTTTACAACAATCAACACCCTCTCAGGCAGATATAGCCCTGCTCCAAAATGCTATGCAAAATGTGGCTGATGCTTCTGAATTAAACAATGTAAAATTGGCACTTGAATCTTTGCAAAATACTGTATCAAATCTGCCTACATCACAGGAACTTAAAAATATTAAGAGAGCTGTGAATAGGATATTGAAATCAGAAGATATCAAGAATATCCAGACAGAGATCAAACAGCTTACTCAGACAGTAGCCACTCTACCAACTAATCAACATATTAATGAACTGCATGCCCTGTTTGAGGATATCAGAAGACAGGTCCATGACCTTACTGCTCAAAATTCAAAATTGGCAGTTATTGAAAATTTGCAACAAATTGTAGCTAATATCAAGCAACAGCTAGGGACCATGGAATCCAACCAAGCAAATGCTCCGTCTGCTTTTGCTACCCAGCTTCAACAGATTGTGCAACAATACAAGAAACTTGTTGTGGACATAAAGATCAAGCCAGGCCATGATGATGTTGTTAGGACCATCAATGAGCATCTTGAATCTGTAACAAGCAGATTGCTTACAGCAGAAAAAGAAATAACAGGCATAATTGAGAATCCAAAACATACAGTAATTCTTGAATTGTACAGCATCCCCAACAAAGAATATGATTCACCAATTACACCAGGTGCCAAATATATATGCTGTCCCCTGCACAATTTTATTACCAGTTTTTTGTTGGGGGCACACTGAGACCAATCAAGATCAAATATTGGCTTCAACCACAGGCACACCACTACCCCACCTTATCAATAACAAATGCTGACAACAAAGCAAAAATCACCAGTGTAGATTTAGAGGATTTTACAGATCCCAATACATTAGAAACAGCTTATGCTGAAGATGATGGCTCTCTGGAATTTCATATACAAATAGGAGACAAACTACACTAATGATTGATATTTTTTTATTGGCACCCAACTGGTTAGACTGGAAAAACAGGCACTTGTATGTCTTCTCAAAGAGCTTGGAACAATTAAAATATCAGCAGCTGATGAAGCTATATGATGGATTGGATATAGCCACTTTTGAACCAGATGTTAAACCACTTCATGAATGTCTCGATAATTCTGTTGTTGTGTTTGATGACATTATACTGGATAATCAAAATAGGGTTAGAAATTTCTTTACACAGGGCCGGCACAAAAACAATGATTGCTTCTACCTGGCACAGACTTTTTCAAAAATACCGAAGCAGCTGATTCGAGACAACAGCAATTTTATATGTGTGTTTCATCAAGATCATACCAACCTCAAACACATACATGATGAATATGTAGGTGGAGACTTGAGCTACAATGATTTTTCCAAGTTTTGCAGTAGGTGCTGGAACCAGGACAGTTATGGGTTTGTCACAATTGATATGACAAGAAAACCCAATAGTGGCAAATATAGAAATAAAATTAACAATTTTCTAGACATTGAAACATATATAAATAACCATGAAAAGGCCAATCATTGATGATCTTAAATTAAGAGATTATCTTGTAAAAAGATTTAAGGGATGGAAATCACAGAACCGAGGAATTTATGAACAACACAAACAAACAGAACAGCCCATTATCGATGCTATTAGTGAATTAGGTAAAAATATCAAAACTGTTACAGAGCAAAATCAAAATTTGATCACAGAGCTTGTACCTGTAGCTGCTAGGAACATATTAGATTATCCAATCACCCCACTTTCCAGTATTCATACATCTAGTCCTATTGCTCCTCGAAGAATTGAAGCTACTCTGGATCCTATTGAATTGGGTCTTCTTGCTCAAAAATATTTAAGCACACCAAAAGACAACAAAGATGAGGTCTTTGGCTGACACAGAGCGTGATCGTCTAACATTTATGGGAGATGATATAATTGTATATTCAGAATCTCATCTGGGAGAAAAAGGTGCTTTTGTTAAGTATCTTGGCACACCTGGATTGTGGGAACTGATGACTAGGAAGAGGCCTAGCAGCTATACAGATCAAGATTAAGAGCACTACAAAGAAATATTAATAAAATCAGATGCTCTATACCAGAACAATGATACACACAAAAAAGAGTCAAGTCTAGCAGTGGAGCAAAATACAACAATTTAATCAAGCCCATATGGTCACAGATCAAGACTGGCAGTGGAATCAAACAATACAACACCCTGCCTAAAGAATTTGTGTGGGTTGATGATGTCAGGAAACTTGTAGATAGGTTATTGGTGATAGCTGGGGAGGAAAATGCTGGCAACCACAATTTTTACAATGAAAAGGTTGGAATTATGGACATGATAAGCACAAAATTGTCTAATTTTATAATGAATGACACTAAGGGCATTAGATATCTTATAAAAATTATTAATACTCTACCACCTAAATTTTGGAATATTTCTGAGGGTCGGGGGCTTGTTAATGACATTATAAACAAGCTGCCATTTGAACTACACATTCCAGGCTATCAGTATTGTGGTCTCGGTACAAAATTGGACCATATATTAAACAGAGGTGATCCTGGTGTTAATCCCCTAAATGCTGCATGTAGAGACCATGACATAGCATACAACACACATTCTGATCTTGACAAGAGACATGTTGCAGACAAAAAATTAGAAGAGGCTGCATTTGGTAGATTTGTAAGCAAAGATGCTTCTTTAAGTGAGAGAATAGGAGCATTGGGGACCACCATAGCTATGAGCACCAAACAAAAACTGGGGTGGGTGTTGTGAATATGTATATAATACACCTACAATGAAGGCCAAGGGTGTTATGTATCAGGTACCTTATGCAGGTCTTAAATCTCTTAAAACTATTGATAGTCTTTTAACCAAAAAGCAGCGCAAGAAAAAAATTCCTGTATTGCCAAGGACCATGGTATGAAATTGTTGCTTAGTACCCCCCAATTAAAAAATTACAACAATCCAGAAAAAAATCACATTTGGGGGGTTTCATATTTACTATCCCGGCCATCTTAGCAGCACTTGGGGCTGTTGGGAGCTTGGCTGGGGGATCAGCTGCCATAGCAAAAACAGTAATAGATGCCAAGAAGAATAGGGCAGAATTAGATGAATTGAAGCGCCATAACCTGGCCATGGAGAAACAAGGGAAAGGTGTTAAGAGAGCCATGAATAAGTTTAAAAAAAAACAAGAGCCGCTTACAAACCAAGATATTGAAGCTTTAATCAAGCCACTGGGCATCAAAAATTTTAGAGGTGTGTACATGTCTGATTCTTTACCAGAACAACCACTCAACAAAGAGTGTGGCATTGTTAATTTGGATAAGTACAAAAATCAGGGCACTCACTGGATCTGTTATCTTAAAAATTTAAACAATGAGGCATTTGTGTTTGATTCATTTGGAAGTGTTCCACCTGAAAATTTAATAAAATATCTAAATTCAGCTAATCTTTATTACAATAATGCCCGTGTTCAAAACTTCAAAGATGTTAATTGTGGACATTTGTGTTTATCTGTTCTTAGATATTTGTCTCAAATAAATAAACCATCAATTGAAAATTTTCAAAAGGCCTTGTGGTATTTAAAACATCATGGGGGTATTCCATCTCACCAGCCAAAATTCAATATTGAAATCCAAATTGCATGATGACATAGTGTATCCCAAAACAATAGCTCTCAGAGCATTTTATGGCATGTACTTGATCCCTAATATTACTCACCACAACAACACAATTGCAGTAGGGGATCAAAAAATTGTCATCACTCCAGGGCAATATAATCTGTCCACTCTAAATGCTCAATTACCCAGAGGTATAGTATTAATTCAAAATTCTGTCACTCACAGAGTAGAGATTGTATCTCCTACAGAAACAGTGGATCTGGGTACTATAGGAGAGCTGTTAGGCTTTGAGAACAACACAAAACTTGAACCAGCCATCAAACACACTGCTATTAATATACCTAAATTCTTAGCCATAGAGACTCGGAATATTCACTGTAATGTGGCCGAGGGTATGATCACCAAATCAAATGGCATCGGCACTCACAAACAAACTGGGATCATTGCAACATTCAAACCTAACTCTGAATTTATGGAACCCATCATCTACACTCCATCCCCAACATTATATTTTCCTGTGTGCCATAATAGAATAGATAACATTGAGTTGATGGTCACTAATGAAAAAGAAGAATTAGTTGATTTTGCGGGAGCCACAACAACTGCAATCATAGAGATTAATATTTAAATAAAAATACATACAAAAAAAATGGAAAATATTGAGATTTATGAGCTACAATCATTCCCCCCAAACAGGAGGACATTTGCAAATTTAAATCAACCCAACACAGAGATTGAGGTTGATCTTGATGTAGGGGATGGCTTTATACACCCCCACAGAGCAGATCTATACATCAAATTTGATGTTGTAAAGCTCGATGGAACAGATTATCCGGCAAATTCAAATATAAGATTGGTAGACAATTTTGTGCCGCATCTGTTCTCTGAAATTGAGATCAGAAAGCATGGTGTTGTTATAAACAAAATAGATTATCCCGGCATTACCTCCACAGCTTTGGCCACACTAAAATTATCCAAAGCCGAGGCTTCTTACTACAAAATAGGTGGATTTGAGGCTCGTGATAAAATATTATCCAAGAACCACACTGTGCTGTTTCCAATGCGCCTGTTGCCAGGATTCTTCTCAGATTACAAAGATATTATGTGGAAGGTTGGTTTAAGAATCACATTTAGAAGAGCGGCCAATGATAATAATGCTTCGATGAGGTACAGCACATTAAACTCCACAGGGGAAGCTCTGCCCAATACCCTACCTGATGAGAGGAAGTGCATTATGCAGACTATGGAGCTAAGAATCCCGGTTGTTGAATATGAAGCCAGTTATGCTCTTAAATACAAAGCAGATATAATAAAAAATCCACAGGTTCCTTTACAATTTTATACATATCAATGTGTACAGAAGCCTGCCGCTGGTACTTATTATGAGTTTGATGCTACAAATTCATTCTCCAGTATACAATATGACATGCCGGATTTTGTGGTGGTATTGTTTCAGACTGGAAGACACAATAATCAGGAAAAAAATTCAAGTAAATTTGATAACTGCAACATCAAGAACATTTATCTTAAAAATGGCAGAAATGAGGTATTTCCTAGAGAAAATTATAATTTAGACATGTCCAAGGATGATTTCCTTAAATTATATGAAGCATTTAAAGCATACAAAAGGGTCACTACTGGCAATACTGACATGTATTACACACCAGATGAATTCAAAGCGCAGAGACCCATGTTTGTCATCAACACTTCAAAAAGAAAACAAGTTGTGGTTAATGACAGGACAAACATTAAAATTATCTGTGAATTGCACGATACACTCCCTGATGACACTATATGTAGTGTTATTCTCATAGGTGAAAAATCATATGTTTATGATGTAAGAAATGAGAGAGTCACAGAGCAATTCTAGAAGAATTACATTATCTTAATTCTAGATATACAAGCTGAGCCTGATACCCAATTGAACTTAAGCCGGAAGTAAATATGTGTGTGTGTGTGTGTGTGTGGGTGGGTGAGTACGCAGATATATTCTTGTGGGAACCAGCGTATGTTTAAACACCTTTCTTAATGGGACCAAAAAAATTGTTGGGACTTTTTGCCGGTCCCAACAGCGAGAAGGCCATTGCGAGACTCCTGAGACCCCTTTCGACATGTACGCGAAGTATTTCGAAGGTACCAAAAAGTCGCTATTTGTTCGATTTGTGTGTTAACGTATGTGTTAAACTCTGCCAGCTCTGGAAGCTTCACGTCTGTGCAAAAGTGTGGGGTTTAATCGCATCTCTTGGGACCAGGAAGTGTGGGTGTGTAAAATCTGGGATCTATTTCGCATGTATTGGTACCGAACATCCCAGGGGGTTGAGAGGCGAGGAAAGGTACGTGCAAATGCCGACGGGGTTCCCCTCTCGCCTGGCCGTCTTGTTGCTTCCGAGCTGTCAATGTTGCCAACTTAAAACTTTGGAACCAGATCTGTTTTTCTATTATCTTCTAACCCTCCAAGTGTAATTGTAATTGATTTGTTTTGTTTTACTTCGCTTTTTGTACCACTGATGGCTAATTTGCGAAGATGGGGATGACTGATGATATCATGAAATTGATGAATCGACTCCCACAACATCCATGCCCAGACCGGGATTCGAACTCGGGAACCCTGGTGTCGTAGCGCGATGTGTTAACCACTCCACCACGGGGGTCGGCTTTAATCCTGCAATCAAACAAAATGCTACAATAGAATTTATTCCTCCAAATGTGACCCTTCTATATGTGCCTATAACAAATTATTAGTTGGGTTTTACTATAATACTGGTAACAGAAATCCATTTGTAAATCTCATTTTCTTCCATTACCAGGAAACGATGTTATCAGTAGAAACTCGTTACTTGTCTCCTTTCGGCCATGATGAGGATAAGAATGGAGATTTCTGACCAAGGCGACAAGCGATCCAGCAAAAGGGGGGGGGGGGGTGTTCATATCGAAGTGACAAGTGACACGATACCTCTGTCTACAAGCAAGCGTTTTTCTCAAATGCTCTAACAGACCAAGGCGACACGCTGCATGACATCCATGACTTTCAGAAGCGGAAGCCGAGAAGCGACACGTTTCGAAACGAAGAAGCAAGTCTCGCCTGTTACTTCCGTTTGTCAATATCCTGAATTGGGTCGCCTAGGTCTGGTGTTCGGGCTTTAACAGTGAATGCTTACTTGAAGACTGAAGTGGCTTGTCTTTCTTTTCGCTTGTCACTTCGGTATGAACTTCAGTGTCATTTGCAGCCGTCGTTTGCTACTTGTTGCCTGTCGTTTCGGTTTAAAATCTCTCGGCAAGAAAGCATTCAATGCGTAGGCATGACCACCAGACCGAAGCAACACGATAACGTCCCCAGTGCGTGAAACATGCAAGTGGCACGTGTAGTTTGTCATATCACATTTGTTAGAAAGTTTTATTTATTTAAGATTTTTTGTTTCCAAAGCCATTTATCGCTTCGGTACGAAAGTTCCATTGGGACGAAGCGACGAGCAACGAGGGGTTTCTCACTGAAGTAACACTACCCGTGCAGCATAAAAATATAAGCATATATTATTGAGTGTTTGTTTCCAAGTGACACGTGTCGCTTCTCGCTTCGGTCTGGAAGCATCCCAAGACTCGTACGGTATTCGAACATAGGATCCCTATTCGTAGAACACGAAGACAAACGTTTATACTTCTCAAAGTTAACGGCTTGATTGCAATCCTTAACTACATTTAATTTCAATGCAGTTCTTTTTTTAACAGTCGTGTTTGGCAACACTGATAAGTGAAGCGAAGTTTTCACTCTCGCCTCTGCAGCCGCGCCGAAACCGTGGACAGAGAGCTGCGATGTCTTTTTGCGACGTTGCATGCTACACGTATTTGACGTCTTCTGTACTCGCTCACTCTGTTTAACGTGCGACTAAACGAGAGGGGAAAGTCTTTACCCCAAAACGTCGCAGGGGCAAAACATTCGCTTCCCTGCTTGTAGTAAGTTCACCGCGCATTTTCCCCCTGTGTCTGTTGTCACGGTATCTTACGCTTGATCTCTCCATTGCGTTATTTTCACAAAGTAGGAACTGTGTCCTGCTCGTCACTTCGGTTTGCGTGTGTGTCTTCATAGTTCAAATGTAAAAAGATAACATACAAATGCTTACGCAGAGATATTCGCTTATACATAATTGATTGATTGATTTTGTGTTTTAAGTCCACTTTATGCACAATAAGGCTAATCGGGACTGGACCCACAGTTTAAAGTGGGATCCGAACCACTATGAGCTTCCACCGGTTATCGAACCCGGGATCCCTTGATTACAAGGCAACGACGCTACCACTGCGCCATCTTATGCATAAAACAACCGAGAGAACAATGACATGTACATTTGATAATGTTCCCCACCAGAAAACTTTGAGGGAAAAAGCTCGAGTTGAAGACATCGATTTAATTTTTTATATAATGCCTGAAAACAACATATTTGCCTTCTATGACCTTAACGAAAATATTAAATCCACTGTAGTAAACATTACTTTCTAGATGGCAAAATAAAATGTAAACGACATAAATACTCTTCCCGTTTCTAAACCTGATAATTTATAGCCGTGTATTTGATTGAATTTTATAATTAATAATGCTATGAAGTAAATGGTCACACAGTATTCAGGTTTAGTGAAAGATAGCGTATTCCTTCCCTCAGTGTGGTCTTTATATAACAATATTTACAAAGTTACAGAAGCAACTGTACTTGAAGGGACAGCGAAGATTTTATGCCATCAAAATATATGTGGCGACTGCTACAAAAGGTAAAGTTCTCCCCTGTGTATGGCAGTCTGCCGTGACACCATTCGAGCAAACGATATGGCTCCACACATTTTCGATCTCTGCCGTAGTGAAGGATACATGAATGATACACACAACGCTCTGATGTATCTAGGGGTCGCGGGTTCGACACGCGGTGGAGGAACATGGCATGGTGTTCCCTTGACGGTGCCCTTCATCAATTTCATCATATTATTACTCATCCTCGTCGTTTGGATTAGCCAAAAATGAAAAAAGCGACGCTAAAAATCATCTAATCAAATGTATTCATTACTTACCTTCCAGCCTCCATGAAGAAGTGGCTACGAAGCCAGAAGCCCTACTTTTGAATCCTGGGTGAGGAATGAATATATCATCGTGTTCATTCGGATTCCACCATTAATGCTCATTAACGATTAACCTACGACGTAGAAAAACGCTTAAAATTAACGTAAACATACGTCGCATTCTTCAGTCGCTTCATTAATGTGGATCATTTCACTATCCTAGGGGGGAAATGTTAGTTTAGCAACGTAAAGAATATTCACTTTCGAGACAATCCAAGGCATTGAGAGGCAGGGGTGTAGCAAGGGGTGGAAGAAGTGCGCGACCGCACGGGACTTCGCGCTTAAAGGAGCTTGATATGAAAAATGTTATAAATAGAAGTGGGGGGGGGGGTCTTGGAAAATGCTATTTTTTTGTGGGCAGCAATATTAAAACATTCTGTATTTATCTGGTTTTAAATTCTAGTTAAACGTTATAATTTGAATGAATACGTCCAATCAGAGACATAACATACAGGCAGGCAGGTCTTAAGTCTAAGGGGCACGAAAGAAGTAAAAAATGATCGTCGTATTTCTCATGTGAAACAGTTAGGAAAAATTTACGAAAACTTGCTTAGACATTTTTACACATTTATTCTTTCATTGAATAGAACTTCCTTTGTCTTGTATTCTCTTCAATCTCTTGACCTTGCACTCCCGATTTTAATAAGTTAACAACAAACACCTCTAACTGGCACGAAGCAAGCGCGAGACATTTAAACGCTTGCGTTGTTTCCTTCCTTCCTAGAACAGGCTCGTACCCAGAATTTTTTTGAGGAGGTTGGAGACAGATCCGAAAATGTGGAACAAAAGAGAACATCCGAAATGCTATTGGATTTGTTGAGTTAGGTTATTTTACGTCGATTTTCTGACACTTTTGGCTGATCGCGATGATGAGGATGAGTGATGATATGATGAAAATTGATCACGCAACACTCACAAAGAACGTCCATGCCCAACCCTGGATTCGAACCCGGAACCCACAGCGTCGTAGCGCGTTGTGCTAACCAGGTGGTCGACCCTGGTCGGTGAAATGCTGTTGGGAGTACTGGATGTGACCACCAATGTTTCGGTAGTATTATTGTACGAGCTAGTGCTAGCTCGTAGCTCGTATAGTGCTAAGTGTACACCCAACGGTAAAAGCAATATGTCCATCTCCACTGTATTTTCATTCAGTCTGTTTTCCACAGTGTCATGATAATGGGTTGAAATAGAAACGCAGTCAACATAAGCTTCGCATCAAAAGAATGAATGACCCCTTAGAAGAACACAGGATGTAGAGTAGTGTTGCCCACGAGACGAGACTTTGGCCTGTCTCGTCTCGTGGAGTCTCGTGGAAATGCTGTCTCGTCTCGAAAATATTCGTTTGTTTTATGACACATGGTCAAGCTCGTCTCGTCTCGAATTTTTAAAAGCCTGTCCCGTCTCGTCCCATGGGCAACACTAAAGAGTAATGAGAGAATTAAAATGGTGGTGAACAATTTGCCTACTATTATCTTTCCTAATTGTAAAATTGTAGACTTGCAATGTTAAGGTCCAAAGTATCGGGAAGAAATAATTATTAATTAATTATTATTCATAATTAGGAATCATTATTAAAATGAAGAACATGTTTATATGGGGGTTAACGCCTCCAAAAAAAACCCTCGAAACATTTAGTCAAATTACGACTTGAGTTTGAAAGAAATTGGGACAGGGATTTGAAAGAATAGACTGTTCCGACTAAATTGGAATGTCTTGTAAACACGCATCAATGATTAGAAAACAAAAATTACAAGGTCAGTTTAGTTTCCCTTGGCAGATAAGGTTTAGCACAGTTCTGAAAAAAGAGGGGAGCGACTGCTCACCCCCACTTCCCTTTAATTTCCACCATTGGATGGGGGCCTCGCATTCTAATCTCATCCAGGGCTTCGCTATATGTTGCTACGCCACTGTTGAGAGAGGATTACTAAATTCAAAAATCCATATTTCGAAGCGTCATGCATGTTTTTTGCAATTGTTTTATACTTATTGTTAGTTTACTTAGTTTATTTGACGTCTCATTTCTACCACTTCTGGCTAATTGCGAGGTTGCAAGTGAATGTCAGAAATGAATGAAGGGTCTTAGCAATAGCAACCAATTTTCGCGACGTGTACCTTCACCCCTCTCTCTTGCCACTACTGTGTGCCGTGTTCTTTGACATTCTGACATTGTCCTCGGTTTTCTTATAGCTTTTCTTTCAATCAAAATATGTGCACAATGACAACGTGGCTACTGCTGCATTTGCAAACTGGAAGTAACAAAATGCAAGTCAATGTATACTGCTATAATCTAATTTTGTATTGGTAAAATTGTTATTTTCGCTTGTCGATCGCTACTCCTCGCAGATTCGTGTTGGTAAACATGTGAAGAATTAGCAAATTAGAATTCAGATCGAAAAGTTATTGTTCCTGGATATTAAGGTAAAGAGATAATGGATTGTTGCAAGTCTGATTTGTGAACAGATAGACTAATCGGGACTGAATGGGATCCGAACCAATATGTGTGTCTACTAGACATCGAATCCGGGACCCCTTGATTACAAAGCTTGATTGGAAATTGAGGCGTTCTTAGTCAAGCATTAATATATGTATAGAAAAATTTCAATAGTGGGAAATATACAATATTGCAGGATTTAAAAAAAAGAAGTATAAAATCACTGTAAAATTTAAGAGCGAAAAGGAGTTACGAATAATATATATCCTATATTTTGTTAATGTTTTGGGCCTAAAAGCTTAGAAGAATCAGTTAAATTGATTTAAGGTTTTATTATAAATCCACTTTATGTACAAATAGGTTAGTCATGGTGGACCTAGAGTTTAATGTTGAATTATAACACTACGTGTCTCCATCGAACACAGGACCCCTTGCTTACAAGGCACCGAGATTGCCACCATCGGGGTGGCCCTACAGACATACTGTCTGGCTACCTTAGCTGAGACCATGGACGAAAGTGCGCATTGGCAAGATAGGGGCACTTTGTTCAGGAAGCCGGTTTCGTGAAAATCGTCAGCTGTTGAAAAAACAATGAAGTTTCAAACGTAGTAACATCGCCGCCAAAATACGTATAGATGTTTACGAATTATGTAAGGGTACAGAATGAAAGAAATAACCATCCATATACTATATAAGCAAACGGAACATATCAGGAAAGTATTCATTACGTCACATTAGTAGATAAACTTGTTTGTAAACATGGAACTTCATTTTCGGTCATTCAATTAAATTGGTATCCTTATTAAATCGTATAATTAGCACAAATGTACACAGCAGTAATCAGAATAGTATCAACAGTATTATTATGCAAACTATTATAAATACAGTAAAGAACATGTAGTAACTGATTGGTTTGTGGCATTGTGTATTATATCAAGGGTGTTTTGTAGAATGTGCAACAGGGATCAATACGTCTTTGTTTTCTTTGTTCCACTTCGAAACGGTTTGTTACGAATTGTAAGAGACATCACAAACACAACACAGAAAGCAGTAATAAACACAGCAAGCGGACCATACAGAGCGACCACAAGGAAAAAAACCATGGACGAAATGTCCCAGCGTTCAGCTCGTGCCATAAGGAAGCCTGGTCCACTCTCCCCCTCCTCTCCTCGCAGGAGTACGGTGCACAGGCTTTGCTGGTCTGAGCAGGTTTTTTTGCTTGTGGTTTTACTATAGCAAGCAAGAGCCACAGGGTGGTGTTCTACCTGCTTCCCTTCTCGCGTTTGGAATCGTACTTTCCAGCTAGTTTCGTTTCCCTTGGCCGGACTGTACCAGTCAAATTATAATTTAGAACTTCAAGTTACTTGGTGACAAAAAAAATACTACACTGATCCCCCAAAAAATACCTTACTTCACAGAATATACTACTTTAACACGGAATTATCATTACCTGCAAACTATATGAGTGTTTCCAAAGATCTGCTGCATATACCCTTTCCCTCATAACAAAGATCAACTAATTTTTTTTTTTAAAAAAAACGAGCGTTTCTCTATTTGCAGTCCGTCTTTGTTTACGTGTAGCGCGAAAGGTTAAAGTTTTAGTGTTTGAAACCCAGAAAAGCATGTTTTTGCACTTGTCCTTTCTTGCATCATGATAAGATGTACAAATGCATCAGCTCGATATAATTCAACTTCAGAGCTCTTCTGCTGCTTGCAGGAGTGGATGTTATCTGCTTCAGTAATCTACACTCCCGTGTTCCACCTGCCAGGCTGCGAGAGTAGTAGTGCTTTCAATTATTTTGACTGGTATGTAATTTTCGCTGCTGGCTGCAAGCAATGTGTAACAAAATTATACCTCATGTGTTATAACATGGCGATTATTATTATTATTATTATTATTATTATTATTATTATTAAAGATTAATTAGTGAAATAGTTTTCTCTTTCGCTAAAATTAACATAAAGAAGATAGCAAAGAATGAACTATGAATCAACGAAATTAATAACAGCGTTTGCTTTTCTTTGGCGATTTAGTTAGGAAACAGACCTGTGATCCAATATTTCGTTATTATATATCATATTATTCTTCTTTAAATCTTGTATCTACAAGGAAAATCAAACAAAGAAACATAAGGACGTCTTATTTGAAATTCTTAACGCCGTAGCGTGAAACGAAAGGCGGGAGGGACTTCGAAATGCAACAGTTAACTTTAGTACTTGGTTCTTGGAGAGAACGTGCTTAATATTAAGTTAACGAATGGTTTGTTCAATGAATGTTCAATTAATGAAAATCCCGTGGATAGAACGAAAGTACTATTTACATTGGGAACCATCAAACGTGATTTAGTTACCTAACAACCGCTGCATACCCAACCCAAATCTCGACAAATTAAAAGTAACAGCGAGCAAATGTAGAAATATTATGCAATAGATATTGGTCCATCATTCCCAGCTGAATTGTATCCTTAAACATCTGTCACAAGTGACTTATCGAAGTTTCATCTGCACATGATTTTGCCAAACAGTACCTCTCCAATTCTACCTCCCTCTACAGAGGTATACCATGTTAGATATCATTTTAAAACTATAGGTCCTGTCCCATTTAACCGATCTGTGCAAAAAAGTGAACTTAAAACTATACATTTAAAAAACTCCGATTTCCGCACGGACTGCTTAGCACTGCTTATGAAGCCAATGGTTACGGTTCGCATCTCCCCCTGGACGTGGGTGTACTTTGTAAGTGTTTCTGCATCAATTTCCTAATTTCATCCTATCATCACTCATCCTCATCGTCGCGATTAGCCAAAGTGGTATAAAAGCGATGCTAAATAACAAAATCAAATCTTTGCAGACACACGCAAACAACATACATAAATAGAAGAAACTGAACAGGAGGAACAAGAACTAACTTAAGTTTTTTTTTAGCCTACTTCATGATTTTTTTAGCCTTACTTAAGATTTTTAATACCTGTAATTAAATGAGTGTAGATCGGTTGTTTGTTTGTTTGTTTTTTTATATATATTGTGTAGTAGTTGTGGTGGGTGTGTTTATATTGTGTTATAGTTGTGATGTGTTTGTGTGTGTCTTGTGTAGTAGTTGTGATGTGTTTGTGTGTGTCTTGTGTAGTAGTTATGCTGTCTAATGTGTTTGTGTTCGTCTTGTGTAGTAATTGTGCTGTCTAATATGTTTGTGTTTGTCTTGTGTAGTAGTTCCTCCATTCATATCGGGGGTTAGGCGTAGAGCTGACAACTCTGCACTGTAAAAAGACATGTCAAGAAACAGAAATATAAGGCCATGGATGTTCCCAAGGTAAAATATTCCGGAGGTAAAATAGTCCCCCGTTCGGATCTCCGGGTGGGGACTACTTTGGGAGGTCCCTGGACTAAGGATAAGATCTACGTTAGGAATAAGGATATTAAATTAGGCACCTGGAATGTTCTGAGCCTTTACCGGCCTGGGGCATTTCAGTGTACAGTTAATGAGATAGTGAAGTATAAATTAGATGTAGTAGCTGTCCAGGAAGTTAGGTGGCCAGGAGAAGGGAATTGTAAAACTAAAAATTATACTTTTTTCTATGGTGGTACTGAAAATCATAATTTTGGAACAGGCTTTTTCATAAATAATAGAATTATCTCGGCTCTTAAAACAATAGAATTTATTAATGATAGGATATCATATGCAGTTTTACAGGGTAGGTGGTGTAAAATTATTTTAATAAACATACATGCACCAACGGAAGATAAAGATGATAATACTAAAGATGATTTTTATACAGAGTTAGAACAGGTCTTTGATAAATTTTCTCAGTATGATATGAAAATTCTGTTAGGTGACTGTAATGCACAGATTGGCAAAGAAGAGACATTTAAACCCACGATTGGTAAAGAAAGTCTTCATGAATTAAGTAATGATAATGGTATAAGATTGATTACTTTTGCAACCTCAAAGAATTTAATTGTGAAAAGTACCACTTTTAAACATAAAGATATCCATAAATATACCTGGTCTTCTCCAGATGGTAAAACTCATAATCAGATAGACCATATTCTCATTGATAAGAGAAGGCATACTAGTATAATTGACGTTCGTACACATAGAGGTGCTGACTGTGCCAGTGACCATTATTTAGTAATTGCTAAATTAAGAGAAAGACTCTCAGTGATAAATCATAAGCAACAAAATCTAAAAGTTATAAAATTTGATACAGGAAAGTTTGCTGATGAAAGAATTAAGAAAGATTACCAAATTAAACTGTCAAATAGATTTGATGTTTTGCAGGATTTAAATGATGATGAAAATATAAATGAAACAGACGTAAATAAGAATTGGGAGCACATACGTAATGCAATAGAATCAGCAGCTAAAGAAACTATAGGATATCATAAACCAAGAAAAAGTAAGCCATGGTTTGATAATGAATGTCATAATCTAATAGAAATAAGAAATCAGGCTAGACTTAGGTGGTTAAATAACTCGGATGATACAAATCTAAGCAATTATAATACAATAAAGCGAGAAGTTAACCGCACGTTTAGAAGTAAAAAAAGAGATTACTTGAAAAGCAAAATTAACGAAATTGAAACAAACAGCAAAAATAAAAATATCAGAGATTTATATAAAGGTGTAAATGAATTTAGAAAGGGGTGGCAACCTAAAGTAAACTTGATAAAAGATAAAGACGGTGATTTTCTAGCTGACCCAAGCGATATTCTAAATAGATGGAAGAACTACTTTAATGACCTTTTAAATGTCCATGTAGGAGATAAATCAGAAGTGAATGAAGTACACACAGCAGAACCTTTAGTTCCAGAACCTAACTTGACTGAAGTTAAAGATGCTATTAAAAGGCTTAAGAATAACAAAGCACCTGGCATTGATTTAATACCAGCTGAGTTAATTAAATATGGTGGAAATTCATTAATATGTCAAATTCATAAATTAATTTGTTTAATATGGAATAAAGAAGAAATCCCTCAACAGTGGAAAGAATCCATAATTGTTCCTGTGTTTAAAAAAGGTGATAAAATGAACTGCAATAATTACCGTGGAATTTCTCTACTCTCAACAACATACAAAATATTGTCTAACATTCTTTTAACAAGACTAACCCCATATGCTAATGAAATTATAGGTGATTATCAATGTGGATTTAAACGTAACAGATCAACTACAGATCAAATTTTTCACATCAGACAGACACTTGAAAAAAAGTGGGAATATAATCAAAATGTCCATCAGCTATTCATTGATTTCAAAAAAGCATATGATTCGGTCAAAAGAGATAAATTATATAATATATTAGTAGAGTTTGGAATACCTAAGAAGCTTGTTAGTATGATAAAAATATGCACCAGTGAAACAGAAAGTAAAATTCGTGTGGGTAATAATATGTCTGACAAATTTATAATTCATGATGGGTTAAAACAAGGAGATGCATTATCTCCATTGCTCTTTAATTTTGCCTTAGAATATGCTGTTCGGAAGGTAAAAGAAACTAAAGAAGGACTAAAATTAAATGGTGTGACTCAGTTGTTAGCATATGCAGATGATGTAGACTTACTGGGGGATGATATAAATACGATTAAGAATAATGCTAAAATATTTTTCAAAACTGCTAAAGAGATAGGTTTGGAAGTTAACAAAGAGAAAACTAAATATATGCTTACAGGCCGAAACCAAGTGTTAGGTAATAATCAAATTCTAATTATTGATAACAACTCGTTTGAACCAGTTTCCAAATTCAAATACTTAGGAGTAATATTAACAAATGAAAATTATATTAAAGAGGAAATAAAAAGTAGTCTTAATTCAGGAAATGCATGTTACTTCTCTCTTCATAAACTTTTGTCTTCTCGTTTAATATCTAAGAAACTAAAAGTTAAAATATACAAAACAGTAATTTTGCCTGTAGTATTATACGGGTGTGAAACTTGGTCCCTTACATTAAAAGAGGAACATAAATTGAGAGTATTTGAAAATAAGATTCTTAGGAAAATATTTGGACCTAAAAGGGATGAGGAGACAGGTGAGTGGAGAAGGTTACATAATTTAGAACTACATAATTTGTATTCATGTCCAGATATTATTAGAATAATTAAATCAAGAAGACTTAGGTGGGCAGGCCATGTGGCACGAATGGGAGAGGAAAGAGGAGTTTACAGGATTCTTGTTGGGAAACCAGATGGTAAGAGACCTGTAGGAAGGCCAAGACGAAGATGGAGGGACAACGTTGACATGGACCTAAAGGAAATCGGTAGGGATGGAAAAGAGTATATAGATCTTGCTCAAGATAGGGACAGATGGAAGGCCTGTGTTGCTGCAGCCATGAACCTTCGGGTTTAAGAAGGCTAGAGAGTGAGTGAGTGAGTGAACAGGAGGAAATGTTTTATCATTTCCTTTCACAAGTGTGTTTGTTTTACATTCAAGGCAACTTAAATAATGCTTTGCGATGGGCCAAAAATATGTAGATCCGTCACTGACAGTCATTTGTTTTCTCCTCTCCACATCGCTTTTAGCCGAGTGCCGCCTTGTTGCCAGTTTCCTTCATTGCTACGTTGTCAAAAGCTTCAAAAAAAAAAATATTACATCTCTTCTTTCGATGTCTAAGGTTCATGATGATACAAATGCTTAGCACTGAATAAAGGCGACGACCATCTGTTCAAGAAAGGTTAAAATTTTGACAACGCAGGGGTAGCATGACATTGTAAAGAGCTGCTTGCGTCACCCACGCTCCGACCGCTCCCTTACTGTTGGACTTATTCACGTTGTGGTTCGCATACCACTTTTAATTATAGGTCAGCACCGATTAGCCCATCTTTGCATAAAGTAGACTTAGAACTCAATTCCATTACCGAACATTTCGGTTTCTTGAAGGTAATTTGGGAGCTACGTTAAATAGAGGATAAAGATAACAGAGGCAAAGGGATTCGATGTGCTGACCACGTGTCAACTTATAAGGAAACCACTTAAGAGGCCTTTGTTATTCATGGCAGTTTCGCCACGGAGTTTTTTCATCGTAGCTGTTATGGAGATGATTAATTTTATATAAGATTGGCGAGAAAATATTAACAAAACATGATATTATTGTGTTTCACGCTAATCGGAGGTGAATTCTGTTACTGGGTGATAGATGGGTGTTATGATATGTCAGCTGTAAAGTTAAGAACAGTGGCGTATTTAGAAGGAGTTTTAGAACTAGGTAGTCTTATTTTTGCTCAACTTTCCTTAAAATAAAATAAAAATAAAATTTAGGAAAATATGGCATGATCTAGGAGTGGTAAGAAATATCTGATAACCCCTTATGATTTGATTTGATTTGATTTGTTGTTTGAAGTCCACTTTATGCACAGTAAGGCTAATCGGGACTGGACCTACAGTTTAAAGTGGAATCCGAACCACATGTGCTTCCACCGGGATTCGAACCCGGGACTCCTTTATAACCACCTTATGTTCACATCCCTTTACTGCATTTGTGAGTACGTCACTGAAAGCGTGGGGAATACTGCCCGCAAATAAAATGGAGAGGGTTCCTTAAATAACGATAACAGAAGCGGGGTGTAATGCATGGCTTTCCTGCAAGAGCCTAAATGTCAACCTCTCTTCCACGTCCTGGACTCAGGGAGGAAGGGGGTTGCCGTTAGGCTATCCTAGGCTATAACCTAGGGCCAGACAAAAATGAGATGCTGAAGGGGCAGAAGTGAAAACCATGGCAAATTGAAACATGCCAAATCCTTTTACTTGCTTATTTCGTTAACGAAGGACTATCTAGCAATTAAATAAGTTATTTCACCATGGCCTATTTTCAAACGTCACCTAGATCATACAAAGAGTATGTACAACTCTATTGTTCGAATATAAGTAATTGTTCCTCGAAAAAAACTAATGTAAACATTTTGAATGCCAACAAATAAAAGTCAATTGGGGGATATTGGCGACCAAAATCAACATCATTGTTTACCGATTTACCGGTTCGCGTGCAGTGTGGCTACCATAAGGTAGTGTTGATTCGTTTTCCTTTAGTGCGTGTGCGGTATTAGTGTTGTCTGGCGAAATATATATTGAAAGTGGCTGTTTCAAAGGAAAACGAAGTTTAATGAGTAATTTTTAATCAGATGTATCAATGTTTTGAACTTTACAAGTGTTATTAGTACAGAGCATGATGCAGTTAGTGAAAATTAAGTACCATGAGAACAAATTATTAATAAAAATGTCTACAGTGCCCAAAATAGAGGATAGTCCAAATTCTATATATCCCGCTCTGGATGGGCTACATTTTACAGACAATCGGTGCTTTCGCGTCTAGACTCAGATTCAGTCTGTTTGTAGCGTACTGCCCATACATTCTTGTTATTGCCCTCGCATCAATTCCATCCTAATCTTAGCGATTGACCAAAAGAGACAAAAGCGAGAAGTAATATTAGTCGAATTAATCTCTATATAACACCAGCAAATGGCTGTGTCTTCCTCAAATTGAGGATTCCTCTCGCAGATATCCCATATAACATGAAGGTTAGGATGAATGATGAAACAGATTGTTGGAACAAAAATAATTTCATGTCCAGGTTTTCCAGGATGCGAACCTAGGACACCGAGTTTTGTTGCACGCTACGCTAACCATTCAGCCACAGAGCCGACCTGAAATACTTTGTGCTTGCAGGAGTGATTCTCGAGACGCACACGATAAAAGTGGCAAGATGAATAAGACTTGCATTGGCGCCTTCAGGTCTCCGCCGAGCATTCAACCATATCGGTATCAATACCTCAACTTGATGTGGTTTCAAGGTGAATAGTATGTATGCCCCCATACTTCAAGTTGTTGTATTTCTGCCGTCCAACTTACAGATATGTATGTGTAACACAGTGTTAATGACCAGGGACATATGAAAAATGGGATAACCGTTAAAATAAAATAAATTATAATTGCATGATTGTGGATTTAAGGTGTTGCTTTGTTAACTGACTTTCGCAGTTATAACTATCGAAAATTAAATATTTGTGGTTAAACTCGCCTAAAATCAATTGGTAAATTGTTTTACATTTTAACACAAATGTCATGTCAAGTTAATGTACTTGAAGCTAATATATATTTTAAGTTGGGGACATCACAGAGGGCGAAGGGGTGGTTGTTGAAAGACTGCTGAATTCGCAGCATTGTTGCTTCAAGGGAAGGGGGGAAACTCGTTCAAAACGTAAATACTCTCATCTAAAACTAGAAATGCTAGTAGCAACAAAGAAAGAGGGTAGAATTGTTTTCAGAACTCTGTCCTCAATATTTCGCATGCATGTACTATATGAGAAGCAGCAACTTGAACTTTAATGAAGGATAAATGAAAAATCTGCTGCTACCAGGGGCTCTAGTTTCTACACTAACTCCGTGCTATTAATTCGAGGAGACGGTTGTTTTCTCATATTGACTCACATGCTAGTCATTTATGAAAATCCGCGCTTTTGGTAGATCATTCCCAATCAGTAACATGAATAGATATTGATACTTTTTAACATTAAAATTCAAGAAGCAATTTTTTAATGAATAATTTCTTCTTTTGTTGCAAATAATTGCAAAATTATCATCATTAATAAATAGGGAACGAATTATTTCACGAGTGTTACACACGTCATATTTTATCATTCTCTAAACCTCAAAATAATACAGGGAGGTTATTGCAGCATGCCACCGCTTCAGCATCGGCCGCTTGCCGGTCCAGTCATGCAACAGGTGCCGGCAAATTGCGTAACAGATAGCCCGTAACAGAAACCGCTTGTTTTGTAATGTTTCCACTTTTCACAATTACAGTTACAATTACAATTGAAATAAGCACGTACCTTGTCGCACGGATGCAGGAAAAGGTGTCCTCCCAAATACAAATATTTCCGGCACCTTATTTCTGACATCTAATCTTAGATTAGTCATCGCTACTTTATTCTCAGTTGTCGCGACAGCGCCTGCAGCTTATCGGGGGTTGGGTGAGTTGTCAGCCGCGAGATGGCGCTTCATACTGCACGTGTCGGCAGTGATGCCAACCGTAGGGACATGTCCCTACGCATAGGGACTTTTCACTAAATTTCGCCCGCGTAGGAACGTAGGGACAGATTTTGCCAAATGAGGGAAAACGTAGGTACTTTTTTCAATCTTGGTAAATTACATTTTATGAATTAGTTTATCTGGATACTTTAGCGAGGAGGAGAAAAAAGAACTAACTAACAGATCTCCATCAGAATTTTGGAACATGTTATCGGTTACCAAAAACTTTCAAGGCAAGTTCCTTTTTGAAAACATTTCCACTCTCGCGAAAATAGTGCTAACATTGCCGCATTCTAACGCGGAAACGGAAAGAATATTTTCAATGTTAAGTGATACAAAAACAAAAAAGGGAAATAAAATGGGACCAGAATTGTTAAAGACTGCAGGAAATACAGCATCACCAACCAACATCTATCTCTTCACAGCAGCAGCATGTATGACTTCAAATAACATAATCAACAGTAAACGACTCAACGTTATTCATTAGGGGTGTGCGGGATCCTTTACTTTAAAAAGTCGTTAATTCTCGACGTTTTCTGCCTTGTAAGTTTCTGGAACTTATCGAAAGTTGTAAGTTTTTATTCTAGAAATGCAAAAACAATCACTTAAAGTGAAAATGACTTGTAAAATTCGAGATTTCCAGTGCTTCGGGAAATTTCGAACATTTCCCGTCCAGAAAATTTTCCGACTTGGTCGGGAAATTGCAAATTTTTCAGTCCCGAATGTCGGGATTTAAAAAAATTACCGTCCCGATCCCGTCCCGACCCAAAAAATTCTGTCCAGCACACCCCTATTATTCATTAAGGCAAGAATTTACAATACCGGACCCTTCTGTAATTTCTATGCTACGTCTTATACTCACGAAATAATTATTCGTGATTATTTATCTCAAGTTAACATGTTGGGGTGAGGGGGAAAAAATGTTCATTAACGTGTAGAAGTTGTAAAATAAGCTTTTCAATTCTCGCAATGATTCTCCGTATACAAGTATGGTAGCCATATTTGTTGATATGAACAAATTAAAATTAGTTACGCTGTCTACAGCGTTGCCACACTGTTGATTTCATACTTGGAGAGCATGGATCGTGTAAGAATGGCGGAAGAGAACAGTAAAAAAGTTGTTAATGTTGTACAGATTGTTAGGTGGAGTGTGCAGGAGGATGGCTGTGGGCTAATTAATAAACTTATGGATTTCAGTATATTGCCCAAAGAACGTGCTTACATGTGACAGCGACAATCACGATGTAGAAGAACTGATTTGATTACAGGTAAATTTGGCAACAGTACATCAATCATAAAATTGCAGGATACGAAAATGGCCTTCGATGATGAACGTTTGCCGTTAAAGTGCTACGAAAATAATATTTTTTATCGGTTCGTAATCACAATTACCGCAAAACCATTCAGGAATAGCCCCACTGACCATTCTCGGTAAGTTTAGGTTAAGTTAGGTTAGGCAAACATAGTTAAAATTTGGGCTCGAAAAAAACATGCACGGGTAGCCCAACAAACCATTGACGGATAGCCCCACGAACCATTCAGGTACGGTTAGGTTAGGTTAGGATAGGCAAACATAGTTAAAATTTGGGGTCGTAGTAATATCAGGAATGTATATTTCGTTTTTTAAGTATTGGAAACACAAAATCTTCCGGTAAATAATAAGCAATCGTCCCGATCGCGGACCACTCAATGTCACTTATTTTGCAATTTCTACACGTGACCCCCCAAATTTTAACTTCAAATTCGTGATTAGGAGGCCTCAATTAGTGAGTATGCGAAATATTACAAAAAATCGGGGAGAGGTCCTGTATTGTAAATTCGCTCCTTCATTAATTGTGGAAGCACCGAGCAGAAAGATTTGGTAAGTAAATGTGTATATTTTATCTTCTGTTTGCATGCTCATGAGGTGTTTTTTTTTTAGTCACTTTACTTGGCGTAGGGACATTTGGTCAGTTGTAGGGACATTTTGACTACGTCTGTAGGGACATTGCCGAAAAATGGTTAGCAACACTGTCGGCTACCAGACAGTGAGTCTACGCTCATTCATGTTCACTTCTGTTCGCGTTTATCAGTACGCGTTTTGTTTATACTGTGTTATTGAGTTGGTGTGCTAGTGCTTTATTGTGTGTTAATTGTTATTCATTCATTACTTATGTCGTTAAACAAATATAGTCTTGAACATAGAGTTTTTATGTACGATAATTACGTGAAAACGAATTCTTGCAGAAAAGTGGTCAGGGATTACGATAGACAGGATCTCTTGAACCTAAGAAACGTGTTGTATTGCTGTTGAAGGAAGTCATTTTCAACATCTCTTATAACACAGGAGGTTAATGATCATCATTATTATTACTTTTAAATATCATTTTACGCTTTCGGTTTGCTTTATGCGCCGGGATGCTGTCTTCCCTTTCTGTCAACTGAGGATAAAGTAGCGATGTCTAATCTAAGATTAGATGTCAGAAATAAGGTGCCGGAAATATTTGTATTTGGGAGGACACCTTTTCCTGCATCCGTGCGACAAGGTACGTGCTTATTTCAATTGTAATTGTAACTGTAATTGTGAAAAGTGGAAACATTACAAAACAAGCGGTTTCTGTTACGGGCTATCTGTTACGCAATTTGCCGGCACCTGTTGCATGACTGGGCCGGCAAGCGGCCGATGCTGAAGCGGTGGCATGCTGCAATAACCTCCCTGTATGTTAATATTGAATCAATGCTTTTTCTTGTTCACATCACAGCACCTCCAAATTAGCCGCGATTGAGGAATGTGGGAGGCCCTACACATCGTTTTATCAAGTCTAATAGATAGTCTTGTCATTGTTGAGAGACTAAACAAAATGCAGGACTACATTTAGAATATAATCGTTATATTTGCACTTTCAATCACTGCCACAATCACTGAAGGTGCAATGCCTATAAAGTGTTTGCAACACGCTCCGAAACGTTTGCCGTAATCATTGCAATGGGTGTGATTTCGCGCAAACAATTTTCGGGGAAGTTGTTGGCTGAATATCATCCAATGGAAACAGCCGCTGAGGTTCTAATGGTGATCAAACCCCTAACCGCACCATTAAATGTGATACCGTTACCACTACGCCATTGGGGACAATTGCGATAGCAGAAAACATTCACACTTTTTCGCCATCTTTATTTGCAGTTGAAGTTAATAATACAGCGAACTTGAATCATATTGGGAGTACTGTATTCCCAACTAATTGACCCCATGCACACGCCACTGTTGCTTGTGTATATAAGTGTTCACTCACTTACAAGCGAAACCGAAACTCGAGCTCTCAGCGAGACAACTCAAGGCGCCGTGAAACAGATAACGGTTAAGCCACTGACGTTCGTTGGAACATGCATTTCTACTGTCTTGGCCTTTGAGTCACTGCTTTGGTTGCGATGAAGTATTTTGGCAGGTGTCCTATTTCGCTGCAGGATACATGCAAGCCTTAACAGAATAATGTTAATGATATGCATATGATATAAAATGGTTACTATTATTCGGAAATTAATACATGATTTCTCTTCTGTAGAGTGTAAGAATTTTTTCTTCCGATAATGAAATAGTAAAAAAAATATTTAACCAGAAATCAACAAAGTGAATAACAACGTTTGCTTTTATTTACCTTTTGATATATTATCAAAGCAATTACGACCTTGTTTTTAATACTGCCGATGCTGTGCGTAAATGCAGTCAGTACCCCTCCCCCCAAAATTATATGTTTACTGTCTCTTTATATACGTATATCTCTGGTTCTAATTGATTATTTATTTGCCACATAGACAGATGAAACTGACATAGGAATTCGAACCCAGAATTTAGTGTGCTAATATAATGAGTTGACGGACATTTAACAATCGTGGCGTCCTTTAACTTTTCCAGGCAGTCATAGCCGAGATATATAAAGCAACGTTTCGATTACAATTTTGTTGGTTAATGTTGGATATTTTTTTTTAAGTAACGAAAACGCTTTGCTCATTTCCGAATAGCACCTTTCAGTAAACAAATTGATAGATTGATCGAGTTCATGTTTTAAGTCCATTTTACATACAGTATGGTTAATCGGGACTAGACGTACAGTTTAAACTGGGATACAAACCATTTTATGTCTCAACTGGTTATTGAACACGGGACTCCTTGATTACAAGGCGACGACGTTTACTACTACGCCAACAGGGAGTCCCAGCAACCAATATATATATATATATATACTTTTTCGTCTATGAAACACCCGATATTAACACACTTTCAAACAACGTCTTGTACATATGAAGCAAATTAAAATTGATATGTGAGGGCATAGGAGTGCGCACGGTGGTTGCCAGTGGTGCATGAACACCTCAAAATGCGTCCTCAAAAAATTAAGAATGTAGAAAGTACCATTATAACAATGAAAATAATGTCTCCTCTGCTGTCTCGAGATTTGAATTTTAATGGTCGGATCTTTCTAAAGTTAAAGACAGAAGAGTGAAACGACTTGCAGCCAAAGCTGGAATCCGCCTAGAAAGATGACCCTTCGTTCGGGATTCACCAGTGATAAGAGGAAATCCTTGATTGCTTAACGAGTGTCAAGCAAACTATTTTGACAAAACAATAATAATACAATGCTAACAATACCCACAATAGTTTGCAAAATGATCTACGTAATCAGTGCGATGTTTGTAGTGGTGCAACAGTCTACGTTAGAGAAAACAGGGTTTGAAGTAGAGTCCGATTGATTTGATTTTTTTGACGTCGCATTTCTTCTACTTTTGGCTAATCACGAAGATGAAGGTGAATGATAATAGGATCGGATGGATGAAGCAGTATTCGAATGAAGGGGTGAACCGGGGAATTTCCCCCCTCTATTTTTCCCATGCTCTGTTCTACATTTATATTTTCATTCCCAACCATGGGAAGAAAATGTCCCCCTCTGAACGTGTACTTTGAATGGAATGACACTGTTTGAGTCATAATTTCGAGCTTGCTCTTCAAGATGTTTTTAAGAAAGATAGTCATTGTACCCTAAATATTTTATGGATGCACTTTATTTTATTTTCAGAAAAAAATAATAGGATCTGTTCTAGAGTGGTCAAGCAGTAGAAACAACAATGATGGAAATAAGCGAAATGTTTGACATTTGTTGGGTGCCATCAAATCAATCTGTGTGGGTAATAATAAATAATTATCTGGTTCTTGTACATTTCTCTTCGAATAGTGAACTCAGTGCAGCTATCCGTTGAAAAGAAATAGAAAGTGCCAAGGAATGCTGAAGAAAGTACCAACTTAGTTATTTGTAGAATTTTGACTTTCCCCTGTTTTATTAGATTTCCTCAAACAGTTTCCATTGCCTCCACAGAGAAGAACTGCGCGTCAGGAATTGGCTGTGGCAATAAAATCTCTAACGTCCCGTGTTTTAGCGAAGTACAAACTTTTCAACCTCACAACATTTATAGTATTCATCACAAAGTAGGTAAAATAGATCAATATTCTCATTATTATTATTCCATTTACTAGCCATGGCATACAGTTTTTCTTGCATGTCAGTTGAGTTACTGAATTCTAATTAGATTTATTTATGTGTAAATAACGTAAATATCTTCACAAAAATAAGAAAACGTGTGCTAATGTGAAAACGCATACTCATAAACCATAAGTTAAAATTTCATCTTCACACACCTTATGGTTTCTGTGAAAGGGGAAAATTAGCTTGTGACAAATAGGCTAACATTGTCCAGATAGTCAACTGAAACACCCCTTTAGGCACTCCCATATGAATTAGTCTGCACGTGCGCATGTGTAGGGGAGGAGAGAGAAACGAGAGCGTATATTTGAAAAATTCATTAACCAAATGTATAAGTGACATTTCCAGAAGCTGAATATGTATTCCCCGGCATCATGATGCATGAATGAGACTGCGTATCGTATCGTTATCTAAATAACGACGGAGAAAAGGATGCTCGACCGGTAATGACACACTACTAATTGATTAATTGATTTGATTTTACTTAACTTTTCTTCCACTTTTGGCAAATCGCGAAGATGAAGTTGAACTCTAGTTTTATCCCGATATTTTAGTCGAATTAGTCATCACGCACTGTTATTTAAAGGAAACCCTTCTTCCACAACTACATGAGTTTAAATAGAAAATAAAAGCGATAAGAAATGCAGATATCTGCTAGTAAAAGAGCGCGATGTGTGCGCTTTAAAAATGTACGAGAAACTTTTTTTTCCTCCGTGATTAACACAACTCCCAACTTTTTAGTCGCCATTAGGCTTAGCTTAAAAAATGTCACAGGCTCAACTTCAGTGATACCCATAAAAACATATGAAGATAAAATATATGGGTTTGAAAGATCGTTTATTGCTTTAAGTGAGGTGAGAGGTTGTATAGAACTTATCCCCTTTATGTTATCGCCGAAGTACGCCGTGCAATTTTATATTCTGCCGTTGTCCTAGGTCTCCTTAGCGATTTTCTTTCAATCCTTAAATTTTGTATTGCATATGGCATAGTTATAAACATAGTGAAGGACAACTTGCCTGCAAACTTAAAATAAGAGAATGCAAATAAAAGTATGCTACTACAAGCAGTGGCGTGCCCCGGAGTTTACAAAATGAGGGGTTACGTATACTTTGTCTTGGCAGTCTGCCCTCATTTTGTCATATTTTCCTACCTTTGACATTTTTCTTTTAGGAATGCTGGGCCAAACAAGGGGGTTATAACCGCCACTAATCCCCCACCCCCTTGGGCACGCCACTGACTGCAAGTTTAATTTGTGGAAGCAAGCGTTATCTTTCTCCTTCCTTGATTCTTACTGTTCGCCGACCCTTCTCCAGACTTCCAGGAGCCATGCACGGATACAGCTTGCAGAAGCATTCTTCCCAAACTTGTTTCTGTCCGACTCAAATGCTAAGGGGAATAAGGTATTGGATCGCATCGTTTCTCAACCTATGGGGCCCGACTCACAGCTGGGACCCGAGGGGGTGTTTGGTGGGTGGCGAAGTCGGACTTGAGAATTTATTTACTGTCTTACAAAACTATCGTTTAAAATACTAATATATATTATTTCAATATTTTAACCCGTGTTGTACGTAGTGTAAGCTATACATTTCTGTTCATCGTAACATAACCTCTGGAATTCAAGGCGCCTTGCTGTTGGACGCGCTCTTCTTTTCTCAGTTTATTGTTTCCTGCCCTTGCGCACAGTTTCATGATGGAAATGGACAATTCCGTCTTTCATACAATACTGGTAAAATACCTTTAACCCAAATAACGTAGTTCAGAACACCACATTATTTGTTTATTTACCTAGTACCTACAGTACTGTGCGCCCATTTTACACCGATTACAAAAACGAAAACAAAGGAAGTTTGGCACAAAATATTTACACGTAGTTTGTTATTTTACAAACACAGACGAAGCATAAGGTGAGGTCAGGGCTCGAAATGGACCGTAGCCGACCGGAACGGCTTCCGGTTCGTGATTATCTGGAAGCGTTCAGTTCCGTCTCGTCAGTTCAGTTTCTTAGATATTTAGACATGGCTACACTTTAAGCATCGAAAACAATTGATTCACTTTGAAGGACGATAGTTTCGGAGTTAAGGATAACCATGTTCCAAAGCATTTTCTTCTTTCGTGAATAATATGAATAGCCGGTTTGAAGACTCAGGTATATTTTCGCATACAGTCCCATAAAATGCACATACATGGTATTTAGATAATTGTGAAGGTGTGTGAGATGTCAGGCAAACTTTGTAAGCGAAAGGATATGTGCGTCAGTAGTTAAAAATCTTCGCACCTACAAAGAAACTCCACAACACATTGCCACGTCACTCAAAGTTTATGTGAATTATATCAAAATTGTTCCAATATCTACAGCTGAATGTGAACGCTGGTTCAGAGATTATATCTTTCTTGGATCATAGAATAAGCTACATCGCTGTAAGTCAATTTCGATAATGTCCCTTTTTTTTATCAGATATGAGCTCCAAATACGATTTTAAACCTTCGTTTTAAAAGTTATTCAAAGACAACAATGGTTATCGGGGATTACTTTAATGGGGGGTTCCCGACTTTTCTGCTTTCATTTGTTTATTTTATAAAAATATAGGGGGCTGTAGCCCATTTAGCCCCCCCCCCTTGTGCGTACGCCAGTGGCCTGAAGTGACTACACCAAACAACAGAAAAGCTTAGTCAGACTGCAGCAGATGGTACCTTATCAAACCATCTCTCAAATCGTTAAACCTCTTGCAACGGTTATTCGATTCGGACAAGACGGCGCCACGGAATCACGATGCGTAGCTTCCAGTGTTCTCTGCTCCACCCTTCTTTCTCCCTATTCTATCTGTCCTTATATTTTTCCCCCATGTGTTATATTATAGAATTAATAAATAGATTTGTAATTCCCATACATTTACAGCGTAATTGCCCTTACAATTTTGAGAAATCTTTACGTGATTCTGGGATTAGTCTTTCTGATTAGCCAAATTGGTTTCAAATTCACTTTATTCTCAAATGTCGGATTCAAATCACGGTTCAATCTGTCTCGCCAGGAATCGTACCTGGTACTCATTTTTTACAAGGCGTCCGCGTCCTTCCCGACTGGAATTAAGTTATATTGTAATAATACATAACAACCTTTTTAACAGACCCTCTGTTCGTATCTCTGTCTAGTTGAAAGGATTTGGTAACGTAAAGGTAACTTCCCCGTGCATACTGCACCGTGCCACATTCAGGGGAACTGGGTTAGGGTTCCACACATTCTCGATCTCGGCCATTTTGGAGGTGTTGTGATCAGCACCAGCGCCGCCTTTAACCTGTATGTTTGCCTCCAGGTACACACTGATTTGAAGCTGGATAGCCCCCAGAGCCGCTTAATTCGGTGACAAGGCCGGAAAAAAATCCTAATTTAGATCACCCACACCGGGAATAGAACTCTTGTATCCCGTGTGGCAGTCAGACGCCAAACCGATTAGAGCCACTAATCGGGGTTAATTGGGACTGGATATAGAGTTGAAAATGGGGTCCGAATCACTGTACCATAGACATTCAGGGCTCAGCATAAATCGTTTAATTTGGATACGATTTCAGATATCATGGACGGAATCATTAGTGACTGGGATGGATGTCACTTCAGTTTACCTTTCTACGTATTCCTTTAGGCCATGTTTGAGGCAACAGCCGACTGGTTCCATCAGCGCTATGAGGTAGGGGTAAGGGACTCGAAAAAGCCTCTGACCAGTGGCGTCGATTAGGGGGTCGAGGGGTGTAGTTGCCCCCACCCACTTTTTCCAACTTTTGTCCCCGCACTATGCTAAATCTTATGTACCAAGGGAAAGTAAATTGTCCTTGCCCCCACCCCACTTTTTACACCTTGTCCCCAAATTTTGGAACCCAATCGCCGCCACTGCCTCTGGCAGTCGCTTCGGTTGGTTGAGTGGTCGACTCGCGATTTCGAAATTGTAATTTAAATTGATTGATTGATTTAGTTTATTTTACTTCGCGTTTTGTGCCTCTTGGCTAATTTGCGAAGATGGGGATGAGTGATGAAATGATGAAATTGATGATGGACATTCACAAACAACCAAGCCCGACCGGGATTCGAACCCGGGACCCTTGGCGTCACAGATCGATGTGCTAACCACTCGGCCACAGGGTCGGGCAAAATTGTAGTTTAAAGGTTCGAGTCTTGATCAGGACATGTTGGTTCATTTGTGAGTGAACTTCATATAAAAATCATGCATCATTATCGATACAATTTCTTTTTAATAGGTAGAAAATAAAAAAAAATAATTAGAAAATAATATTAAATATATAACACAACATTAATAAGGTGAAACCGTTAATTGAATTTGATATTCAAAAGTACGTAATAACCTACTCCTGCTGACGTCACACTTCAAATCGCCGAAACAAGTATAATGGACCACCTGTATATTACTACCTAACGACGCGCTGGATTGAAAACAAAAGAACAGCGAGGGATCCACAAGAACACGGCAACCGAAAAGGGAGTCCAAGTATAGATTGTATTTGCGTTTTTCTATTTTGGCGACACGTGAAAGTACGGAGGATTGAACGGACATTCACAAATATCCATACCCAGGCCGGGATTCAAGCCCGGGTCCCCTGCCGTCGTAGCGCGATGTTCTAACCACTCCGCCACGGGGGAGGTGGGCTGCAACAAAATTAATATTACACGAAAGAAGTTTCAAATGTAAGTTGCAACAGCATATTAAAGAGGAAATATTTTGTAAAGTTTGAAAAATGTACAAAGTATGTTTCTAGTAAGCTAGGAAGAATAAAGGAATATTTGATATATTTTACTGTACACGAGTAACAACTGTCTGTCAGAACAAATACACTCGTATTTTACAATGAGATGCTGACGGGCAGAGATTCCAAAGAAAAATGTCACTGAATCAACACAGAGACGCAGAGGACACAGAAACAACATTGGTGCAATGTCACTACCTCATAACGTCACTCGAAGTTTCATAATCTTGTATATGAAAGGCTGAGAAGAGGTTGGTCTCAACCTTGCCTGCGCGGCCCCGTGGCGGAGTGGTTAGCACATCGCGCTGCAACGCCAGGGTTCCCGGGTTCGAATCCTGGCCTGGGCATGGATATTTGTGAGTGTTCATTCATCAATTTCATCATATCATCACTCATCCCTTGTCGCTTGTCGCTTACAGCTTCTGTGTGAATTCTCCATATCGCTTGTCGCCTGTCCAGCTTCTCGCTTTGTAAGGGAAATTTCACACTGAAGCGACAAACGACACGTAACAGGCGACAAGCGATTAACCACTTTTGGTTAATCGCGGCGATGAGGGATGATCACATGAAATTGATGAAAGGGCAGTCACAAAGAATATCCATGCCCACGAGTGACTCGAACTCGGGAACTTTAATGACGGGATCCAAAATCAAACACTTAACGCACTTGACAACATTGGCCATCGAGCTGGCACGAGTTTCTTTGTAATTCATCCACAAAGGGAGGAGGAAGTTAATCTTTTATTGATGGATTACGTTTTCCCACGACATTAGATTCTATCCTTTTACAATGTCTAGAAGACATATTTCAATTTTTCAAAAATAAAATATATCTGAGTTACGGTTTTCTAAACACAAATCACTTGAGGTAGAATATTTCTACAGTTTTCCCATAGTTTGTGGACAGTGAATTACGTGGGAAATGTTGATTTGAACACACTCATCTTGCCTACGGTCCCATCAAATTTATCATTTCATCATTCATTTTTAATGTTGCGGTTACCATAAAGACGTAGAAAGCGACGTCAAATATCAACAGCTGCATCCTACATATACTAGACATATATAAATTATTATGAACACGCCATTATAAATAACGAACATCTGTGGAAATTTGAAGGTATGAAGGATAATAAGTGTTGGTGGCGTAGCGAAATATTTCATACGTAAAATTGCATTTATTTTCCCACAAGCAACTTTAGATTTCAATGTAGCGTGATTACTTTTTGATATTTGATACTTGATGATAGTCATGATTATTTTTGCTTGATTTGTATAACGCAATTTATTGTTATTACGTGCCGTAAACTTCTTCATATTATTGCCTAGGTCTTATTCCTTGCTTTTTGCTTAATACCCTACTGTAAATGGTTGATAGAACCAAGATATGTACGATTAAGACTCGCACGCCTCTTGTTCACGTCAGAGCTTGTAGCTGCTCCTGGCCAATGAGAGACCGCTGTGTATCGGAATGCTCTTTCTATAATACTCTATAATCCTTGGTCACAGTATTCCAGCTCCATCTGGCAAGGCCGCGCCCAAAACTCGTTTTCTTTTGCCGAACTTTCTGTTTAAATGTGTGCATTCAAAGTAAAAATATAAAGAAACAACATACAAATACTTACGCAGGGATATTAGCATTGATACTCGTATATGCGTATAATACATTTTCCTATATACAAGACAACAGAGAGAACAATGAATGTACCTTTGGTAATGGTCCCCACCAGGAAACTTTGGGGAAGGAAAAAACCTTGAGTTGAAGATAGCGATTTCTTTCCTTTATGACAGTGGCATAGCAGCCGCCCCCGCGATGGTGGTCTCTAAGCTCCTGAGATTTTATACAGTGTCGGTTTTTTTTTAAAAAATACGAAATAGACAAAATGCACGTCAACAATGACAAAATTTGAACTCGAAATTCACTGATGTGGGCACTAAATAGATCTGGTCTATGTTTTCTTGTCGGTGAACGCCGCTCGGGATCAAGTGATGATAAAATTTGCTTACTGCATCAAACTTAACACTCCTAAGTAACTAGCAGGTATATATTTTTCACAATTATAATTCTAATACTGCCTACGTTGTTAGGTTAGGAGGGCAAGTTTAAGGCTCTTAGGCCTTAGCAGCCAATTTTCGCGACGTGTGCACGTTGCGTTACATTATCTTCTCCCATCTCTCTTATCACTACTGTGTGCCTGTTATTTGACATTCTGATATTGTGTTCGGTTTTCTTAGAGCTTTTCTTTCAATCCTCGTTTTTTGTTGCATACAACAATGTGCATAATATTCACAATGATGGACAACTTGCCTACTGCTGCATTTGGAAACTAGAAGTAACAAAATTAAAGTAATTGAATAAATCTAATTTTGTGTTGGTATAATTGTTAGTTATTTTCGCTTGTTCATCCCTAATCTTCGGGGAGTCTTGTCCAGACTTCGAGGTGCCAAGCGTTCTTCTCACGCCTGCTTCCCTCTGAAGCTCAAATGCTATGGAAGAATAAAGCTTTGAATTCAAAGCATTTAGAAGGAAAACTTTTAATGTTAATTTTGCATTTCAGATCAACAACTTACTGCTCAGGTAAAGAGCTAAAGATTTGTTGCAAGTCCGCTTTTTAAACAGATAAACTAATCGGGACTGGATGGGATCCGGACTATGTGCCTCCACCTGACATCCAATCTGAGACCACTTGCTTACAAAGCTTGATTATATAGTGGCACCGTTCTTAGTCCACTATTAATATATGTACAGAAAAATGTCAGCACTGGGAAAAATACTATATTACTGGATTGTAAGAAGAAGTGTAAAATAATTGTAAAATTTAAGAGAAGAAGAAGTTACGAGAATTTACGAATAATACAGCTGTCCTAAATGTTGTTAATGTTTTGTGCTTAATAGGTTAGATGAATCAGGTGAGTTAAATTGACTTGAGCTTTATTTCAAAACCACTTTATATATAAATAGGATAGTCATTGTGGACCTACAATTTAAAGTTAAATCATAACACAATGTGTCTCCATCGAACACAGGACACTTGATTACAAGGCAAGGACGTTCCTCCTACACCATCGGGGAGGCCCTACAGATATAACAGCCAAATTATAATTCATAACTCCAAGTTACTTAGGGACAAAAAAAATACTACACTAACACGAAAAAAATACCTAACTTCACAGAATTTAATACTAGCATGTTCCTTTCTTTAACACGGAATTAGCATTAGTCGCAGCCAAAGATCTGCTGCTTATACGCTCTCCTCATAACAAACTTCAATAAAAAATTAAAACAGGAATGTTTCTCTTCGTCAAATACTGGACAGTCTGAAAAACAAAAATGCTAGATCTAGATTTTACTTGTAGTCCGTCTTTGTTTACGTGTAGAACGCAAGGGTAACGTTTCAGGGTTCGAATCCTAGAAAAGCATGCCTTTGTACTTGTCTTTTGTTGCATCATGACAAGTCACTAACAGTTCTGGGTTGTAACGATTTCATTGACTTTCAGTTGGATAATTACAACCCAGAAGTGCCAGTGACTGTACAAATGGTTTCAACGGCAGAGTTCTTCTACTGCTTGCACAAGTGAGTGTAATCGTCAAGTCGTTCCCCTTCTTCCACTCATCGGGCTGCCAGAGTAGTGCGTAAGAATTATTTTGACCGGTATCTAATTTTCGCTCCAGGCTACAAGCAAGGTCTAACAAAATAATTAGTCATGCGATATAACATGACGATTATTATTAGAGATTATTTATGAATTGCTCTTTTGCAAAGTGAAATAGTTTTCCCTTTCGCTAAAGTTAACAACAATGAGGTAGCAAAGTAAAGAACTATGAATCAAAACAAAGACAATAGCTACCAGACAGCGTTTGCCTTTCTTTGACGCTTTACTTATGAAACTGGCCTGTGATCGAACATTTCGTTCCCAGTTTTTTTTAAATTTATTATTATTTTACAAATATTTTTTTTAAATCTTGTATTTACAAGGACAAGCAAACAAACAAAAGTAAGAATGTCTTATTTCAAATTGTTAACCGCCCTGAGCCAAAGGTTGAGGGGGTTTGAAATGCAAAAGTTAACTTTCGTACTTGGTTATTGGAGAGAACGTGCATAGTATTAATATAACGAATGGTTTGTCCAATGAATGTATAATACTTGTAATTGTGACAGACAGGCGGAGCAAAGGACGAAAATCCCGTGGATACAACAAAACCAGAACTGCATACCCAGCCCAAAACTTGACAAATTGAAATTAAAAGTGCGCAAATGTAGAAATATTATGAACCAGTTATTGGTCCACCATTTCCAGCTGAATTGTATATTTAAACATCTGTCGTAAGTGACTTATGGAAAGTTTCATCTGCACATTATTTTGCAAAACTCTACCTTTACAATTCTACTTTCCTCTCTATAGGTATATACATACCATGTTCGATATCCGGTAAAGGGACACAGTGGTTCGGATTTTATTTTAAAATTGTAGGTCCAGTCCCGTTTAACCTATCTGTGCATAAAAGTGGACTTAAAAACTTACGTAAAAAAGATCCACAGATATGCCGACCTCTGTACGGAGTGGTTAGGAGAGTTTACGACGCCAATGGTAACGACATATGTTTTCTTTGTGAGTGTTCCTGCATCAATTTCGTAATTTCATCGTATCATCACTCATCTTCATCGTTGCGATTAGCCAAAAGTGATAGCAAAGCGATGCAAAATAACAAAATCAAATCACACACAAACAACATACATACAGTGAAGAAAGTTAGTAGCAGTAAAAGTTTTGCATTTCAGTTCACAATTACGTGTGTTTTACATTGAAGGCACATTAAGTAATGTTTTGCGATGGATCCAAAATATGTCTGTTACTGACAGTCAATTGTTTTTTTCCTCCCTTCCGTACAGCCTTCACCCGAGTATCGAGACGTCGCCAGTTTCCATCAATGTTTCGTCGACAAAGGCTTCAACAACGATAAATATCACATCTCTACTTTCGATGCGTAAGCTTCATGATTATACTGTTTAGTACTGAATAAAGGTGACGACCATCCGTTGAAAAATGCTGAACATTTTGGCAACGCAGAGGCAGGATTACATGGTAAAGAGCTCATTGCGTCAAGCAGGCTCTGGCAACTCCCTTACAGTTGACAATTTTGCAACAGCGCCAGTGAATTTCTCATCTTGCTCAAGCTCTAACATCAAAATCAAAATCATTATATCTACTTCTTTTAGGTGGAGTTCGACGTCTAATCATACATCGGATAATTCACTTCCTTTGCTGCTGATACGTTTTTGCCTTTCAAGTAAATGCAGGATTGATTGATTTGGTGTTTTAAGTCCACTTTATGCACAGTAAAGCAAATCGGGACTGGACCTAAAGTTTAAACCCGAAATACTGTGTGTCTCCATCCGGTATCGAACTCGGGGCCCCTTGATTACAAGGCGACCACGCTACCATTGCGTCATCGGAGAGGCCCAAGTAAATGCAGGAAAATCAGGCCTTCTGTAAGAAGCTGATTAAAAACGTTTCTGCTCTGTCCCTCGCCCTCCTGCAAGATAGCGATAAGAAGTGCTGGCTTCTTTTTTTCTTTTCGCCGAACTACATTGAGTTAAACATGTCAAATGCAGTACAAGAAGACCTGTGACCGGTGGTTGACTGCGGACGGAGTAGATAGTCAAAATGTTACAAATGGAACATTGGACCTATCTTTCTACATTAAACTTCATTACTCTTTCAATTAATATACTTTAATTTCTAACTTATCCAATTTATCTTCCAGCCGGACGCTCATTTCTTTCATGGTTCGTTTACTTTCCTCCACATTATGATACAACATGTCAAATTTTTTATTCTAATTTTGCCTATATGGTACCACATAAAAAAAAACAAAAAAACTACATTCTATTGCTCCCTCATAAGAAAGTTCATTGCCGCATCACTCAAGTATTTTATTCCAGCCTATTTCAGCTGCTTCGTCCTGAGAAGGAGAGATCGACGTTCGAACAATGTTTGTACCACTGACCTACTTATCGGTAGCTCGCTAATCCCTTAATCCCTTACAGCTGCAACGAAAGAGCCTGTTCACCCGATCAAACTATACAGCTTTTTCTCTTCACTTTCTTACGTCAACACAAATATTTTACACACAAATAATCCTATCTGAACTTATTATTAACATATATTCATATTTTCACTCACTGATTGACGCATAGTCGTAACGTAATTTCCTGAGAAATATGGTGCGAAAAGATGAATTCCCCCATTTATAAAAGTTCGACTCTGTTGTTGAGTGCGTTGGGTGATCGTACACTCAAGTCGAGTCCCGTCAGCCTGGACGAGGCTGTTTTGCGAGTCTCTCTTCATCTATTTAACATAATCAAGATTCATCGTCGTGAATTGCCAAAAATTGAAGAAAAGAGACGTAAAATAAATAATAAATATCAAATACAAATGACTTCTAAAAAACAGTGGCCTGGCCAACGACAAAGCTTCGTACTGTCCATAACTGCACAAATTAACCTAACAGTCAGTCCATAACTTCCCCTCCCCCCACGTCCCTTTTGAACAACTACAATAAAGGGGGAACCCCCGAATGTTACCAAACCTCCACCCGTATGCATTCGAGGGCATACGCTTTGTCCCAGTGCCTCTGTGAATAAACTGGGACGTCTTTTGCTCGAATTACGGTTCCCCCCGTTATTGTTTTGCTCTACCACTTTATTAAATTTCCCATTACAATATTTGAAAGTATACAAGAAAATAACATTACTACATACATGAAATTATTACATAAAATAGTGTATGGACACAGTATTACAGTACACAATTATTTCTTCATGAGATGGAGATTCTGTATGAAAGTGTTTGCAGTTTATTGTAGTTTGGTATGGCTGTAAGTACCGGATTCTGTGGTACCAGAATCTAAGAAATTGAGGATTTGTATGGCTCGAGTGCTCTATTTAATATAATTGGTTTTTAAAGGTATGATTAGGCTCCTGGACCAGCCACCGAGAGAGGGTGAGTTGATGGTTGAAGACCATTTTAGTTTGTATTGTTTCGTCGTTTGCTCCACCCCAGAGGCTAGGTGTTCCGCCCTCGGTGTCCCGTCCCGTTTCCTTTAGGAGGAAGTGGACAAGGTATAGAGCACTCGAGTTCCATCACTATAGTGGAGTATTGCAATTTGTAGTGAGAAAGAAGAAAAAAAAAACAGAAGTTGTAGATAAAATAAAAGAAAAGATCGTCGCCATGTTGTGTATGTTCCCTTTTGAACAGGGAATCATTTCGTGGGCTTACAAGTGAACAAAATGTAAGACATAAAAAAGAACAAAGTAGGTTTCAGAGGTGACCAGTGGCATAGCAGCAGCTCCCTCAATGCAGGGAAGGGGGAAGCTAGGGACCTGTCTATGCAGTAAAGTACAGCTGTTCCCTGTGCATTGCGCCATGACTGAATATCACGGGAGTGTGGACTGTGGAGTTATAGGGCATAATATGATAAGATGACCTGATTACTGCAACAATTCTATGCTGTCTCTCTTCGCCCGAAAAATATACGCAGTGTTAGTGGTATAGGTGACTTCGCACACACCGCACTGCGAAAGAAGGGGGCCTAAGCCTCAAGACTACATTCCGAGATCGGAAAATGAAAGAAAGAAAATAATTATGATGATAAATTGAATTCAAGTTTCTCCGATTTGAAACACAATTTGTTAAATACTTTTTAATATTGCGTACGTGTTATGTGTACCCATATTTCTATTATTCATTTAAATTATTAAACTCATTAGTATGTTAATATCTGCTATTTATATATCAAGTTAAAACATCATGACACTTTGCTGAATGAGTTGAAAGGCGCTAAGACTTAAAATGTGCTAAGGGAACAGAGAACAGGCGATTGATTTACATGCCGTTAACATGTGCTGTTCCCGAACAGCGATATCTCATTATATCTAATCATCACGATCTCTTGCACAAACACTGCGTCATAAATTAAACAATAAAGAAAGATTCCGCCGAACTACCGTCCAATTCAAAATTATGGCTACTCGAGTTTGCTCTCGAATTAAAAATTAGCCAGTTAAGTTATTGAATTGTGAATTAAGCTATAATAACTATTTTTTTCAATTATGCCTTCAATTTCTTATCCTCGTGAGAACCAAATAAAATGCCGCTTTTTTGGTGTTTTCCAAACTACACTCTCTTTGAGATTCTGTAATTAAAAAAACTTGTGGTCCAATCGTGACGAAATTTAAATACGTAGCTCTACTGGTTAATGTTTTGATTGGAGCTCAAACTCGAGTTTCCATAATGTTTAATCCGACTGTAGACAATCATTCCCTTTCAGGTCAATTGCCCTCAAATAGTACCAACACAGAGAAAACAGGAATGGCATAGTCTCCCCCCTTTCCGTACTTTCAAGCGACAACCCTGGAATCAGCCAAAAACGGCGTCACCCACTCCCTCCCCTTCCTTGACGTCCCCTAGCCCACAAGCAAGAAAAAACAGCGTCGGAGATCCAATTGCGTACATGGGTCAATGTTGAGGGTCTCAAACTATTTTAAACGTTTAATTCAAATATAAACGAAAGAAGGCAAGGAGAGGAGATTTAAAATTGTAAACAGATTTAATAAAGGATTCAAAGGTTCCTAGGTAAGCGAAGATATGTGGCCCCCGAGAAAAGTAAGTTTACACTGGATATAAAGCTTACACTGGATATAAAGCAAAGCAAACAGCCCGACTATTTATTAAAGTTCTTGAAAGAAATGGGCCAGAGGAAAAAGGCCATCCCTTTGGCTGGTCGCAAATCCGAGTTAACCAATTTTCAGGACCAAACTTGAAACCAAAGCTGAAGAAATGAAAACAGACAGTTTCTGGATCAGCGCTTCTTTCAAATATTCATTGCCGATAATTGCGAAGATGAGGGTGAATGGTAATACGATCAGATTGATGAAGTGACAATCACAAACCTATATGGACGACACAACCAAGGCACCAGACACTCGTTAGTCTGATAAATACAGTTCAGGGTCAGACTCCAAGACATACATTTCGGCGAAGTACAAGATAATTTCGACTGTATATTCTTCTTATTCAATTTATTCGACATAGCATGCAGCTTTTCTTGCATAACAATTGTGTTACTGAATTCTAATTAGATTTCTTTATGTGTAAATATTTAGCGTACTACAAACTGCACGAGAAATTATGCTACTGGTTTTATATATAGCCTCATTAATGAGTTCCTCAGCGAGGGGGGGTGGGGGGGGGTTGCAAAACTGATATAGCAGTCACCGTAATCAAGATGTCTCGGACTCGATTTTCAGTGGCGGCACATATAAATAGTATAAATACCGTCACAATAATAGCAATAATAACCTGTGCTAAGGTGATTATGCATACCCATAAACCACAAGGTAAAATGGTTTCTGTGAAAGGGGGAAATGAACGTATGACAATTAAGGTAACATTGTCCAGATAGGCTACTGAAACACTCCTTAACACTCCCAAATAAATTAGTCTGCGCTTGCATATGTGTGTGAGGGGAAGGGATAGGGGAGCGTATAGTTTTGAATTCTATCACCCACGTGTTTAAGTGACATTTCAGAAGCTGAATATCTTTTCCCCGGCATCATTAAACATGACCTTGAGACTGCGTATCGTATCGTTAACTAAATAACGAAGAAAAGGATGGTAATTGGACATTATTGATTTTTTGGTGTAGTTCACTTTTCTTTTCTGTCACTTTTGACTAATCGCGAAGATGAGGATGAGCTCTGCATTTCTCCCTATATTTAAGTCGCAATTAGTCATCATGCACAGTTTTTTGCTCCACAACTACGTAAGTTTGAATAGAAAAGAATAGTTACAAGGAACACAGACATTTTCTAGTAAAAAAGCATGATCTCGGCGCTTTACAAAAGTAGGAAAAACATTTTTTCTTTGTAATTAACAAATCACCCAACTTTTTAACCGTTACGGCCACTAGGCCTAACCATAACAAAGCGTATCAGGTTCAACTACAGTTTCTGCCTCGATCAATACTCTCATCACGGGAATTTTAACGTCCTTTCTACAACAATCCTTTCTCAAAAACCACGATAGTGCAGTTATGCAACGTGCGTGTATAAATTTTAGCCACAGAAGATCCTGCATGCGTAGGGGTTCGAGGAATAAAGAGTGCCTGACACATGGCAACCGTTACGGAGTAAGGGGGACGGGATGGATAAGGCCGCATTTACACCGAATGTTCCCTGCAAACGTTATGAACTCTTTGTTACCAACACGGTTAACAACAGATGTTGTCAAAATGTTGGTAGCCATAACACTACTTTCACTTTACTTTTGTTAATAACTTTTGTTAACATTTTGGCTGCCAGATGCCGACCGTGGAGGACGTTGTACTCTCTGTGGCAGCATGTGTCATTTTGTCGAAACAGATAAGACCGAAGATTCTGGGTGAGACCTTCACTGCGGACAGGAGCTAATTGTAGGGGAAGTGCCCTTTGATCTGTAGCGACTTCTAGTGGATAACAACATTTCTGTTTCCAACACGGGAAATCTGTTGAAAACATGAGATGTTGATAAGAAATTCACAAGCGTTCTTCGAAATATTAACGACATTTGCTGGTAACATGTGTGAGCAACCCCGGTGTAAACGCGGCTTAAGAGCATGGATAAATCCTGGAAAGTTTCGATACAAAGTTTGTTTTCCAACAGTTTTGTTATCCTGAATTGGTATTGAACTACAGCTAGGATCGTAGCAGTTAGTTAACACACTATTCTGTTCATCTTTTGAAACTTTTCAGGTACTACAAATCGACAATAACACCCGAAATAGACGATTACGTTACATTTACATGTAAATGTAATGTAATTGTTTGAGCAATGTTAATTTGTTCGAGCAATAAAATATAAATAAGAATTTAAGAACTAAGAATATGATTTACATTTATTGATTTTACAGTATATTGATTGATTTGGTGTTTTAAAGTCTGTTTTATGCACAGTAAAGCCAATCGAGACTCGACCTACAGTTCAAAGTGGTATCCCAACAACTATGTGCCTCCACCTGGTATCGAACCCGTCGAACCTGGGACCCCTAATTTACAAGGCAACGACGCACAATATATTTCTTTCTGTACTGAAAACTTCCGTTTCACTTTACGGAAAGAAACTTAGGAAAATATACTGGCTCTAAATTAAGAATCATAACATTGTGTAAGATGACATGAACTTTCGCTTGCTATTCATAAGTAAATATTGAAAATTATTTATTGATTTCATTAAACAAGGGAACAAATGAAAAAGTGTGAGCAAAATAATTAGTTGCAAGTCTAGATTCAATGGTGACAGTTGTTGCTTGATATGTTGAAAATCTCGCCGTAACTGCCGACCTGAAGGCACCATGCAGTGCATATCAGCTCCCTCTCTCACTCTGTGTGGGAGTATGTAAATAGGAGTCCTAAACCAGCCTCAAATATGGTGTTAGAGATTTCAGAAACTGGAAAAATTCGATTGAAAATTTAAAGTTCATGGAAAACTTAAACTAATTTTACCTCGGAAAATAATAGTTGTCTCAATAATCAAATCGACTGAGGAGAAAGTATTTTATATTTTAAACTTTTTGGATGTTATTGTTAGTTCATTCAAAATATCTTGCTCATGATAACCTGTACTCAGAAGAAAATTGCTACTACGAAAGAAAATTTCGTAGAACGTTTAAAAGACAGAAGGTAAAATTTTCCAAAATATTGAATTCAATAATTGTCTCTTCATTCCGTTTCCAGTCTCATAACTCTTATTTTGATCAAATATTGCTTATTTGATATATTAAAAATGTTTATGTGCAGATCTACCTGCTAATTTTATAAATCAGCGTTTAAAATGTTTTACATTATTAATGACTAGGCTATATATCTTGCAATTTCTTGCGCAACTCACACTGTTTCACATGCAAAATTATTTTTCACTTTCAACCCCTCTAGTGCATTCCAATTTAATAATTTGATTCCACCCCCCAAATAATTTGAAGCTACAGAAAGCAGTGATAATTCCTAATACTTTTGCCTTACGAATTTGAAAAAAGTGGTACAGCAGCATGCCTGTGGTTTCATTTGAGGTGGGGGGCTAAACCTAGAGCCTATTGAACGTAGAGGCAACTTTAGTAAATAAGGCACAAACGGGTTTTCCTCTCTCCTTATGTATGTGTTTGTATGTGTTACCCCAGAAAACCAGAGAAGACGTAGAGTGAGGTACCGACAGATTTTTTCTTAGTGTTTAGAACTAAGTTACAATATTTAGAACTAAATTATAATATTTAGAACTAAATCAACCTTTTTATTTGCGTATTTTATTCATTATTCATAAATTAATATTCATATATTTATAAGACACAAATTATTCATAAACCAAAAGAGTTGATATAGTTTCAAATATTACAAATTAGTTCTAAATATTATAATTTAGTTCTGAATTTTATAACTTTCTTCTAAACACTAAAAATGAAACTGCCGGTATTTCATTCTCATTCTACCTCTACTAACCAGGTAGTACATAACAGCGGTGTTGAGAAGCACTGGCCTGGAGAAAAGATTAAAAAATTGCTTCAATGTAAGAGAGGTGGTCAGAATTGCAACAGCGTGTTTGTATTCTTTAATTTACATATGTTTTCAGCCACTATTGGTGACGACAAAGGTGAATTATGAGTTACAGTTACAAAGGTACACTCATACCCAGGCCAGAACTTGAACATACTTGATTGATTTATTTAAATTATGGACACGTCAGCACATTGGCCATTGCATTTAGCACTCACTTGGGTTTCCAACCGAGTTCTCACTGCTTTATTTGAAAATGTTGATTTTTCTCAAAATTTCGGAGTGGTTCTAGTCCCTTCAAGCCTCCCCCTCTTCTGCCTACGCCAGTGATTACAATCGAGACAAATACTAGAACTGCTGTGGTCCGCAGGGCAAACATGTCAACACAAAGCAAAGGATTATGCTGCCTGTGTGTCTGGGCTCCAGATCCTCGTAATTCTGCAGAATGCGGCCCAGGCCTTTGGCACGTGGAATTTCTACCCTTCACGAAAGTCACACCTTACACCAGCCACAGGGAATCGAACCCGGATCCCTCGCTACGTAGGTTACCAGTATACCACTCAACACGCTCGACCACCGAGATATCTACCTGTACATATGACCCAATAAAAAGCACAGAAGAATGCTGCACGCTAGGTTGATGGAAATCAGATAGCCTAATTATTAAAGAATACTTTTCACTGCAAGGTGGAAGTTTAACGACTAACTGATATAAATCATACTATACAAAAAATATTTTTGTTTGTGTATTTTTTACTTCAGAAGATGTATACTTTCTTAAATATTCCCTCAAAATATTCTAAAGTTCATGAAATACTGTTGTTTTGTTAAACAAACTTTACTTCTTTCCCACCTGTGTATCTCAGATGACGTCATACGCCAGAAGGGCGAGTTTTCAGGACCGCGTTGCATTCACCTTGTGGTCTTTCCACAATGGGAGAGCGCCAGCTCTAACCCCTATACATTTGTTCGTTCGTGGATTTCCCCTATAACACGTGTCCCTTGCAATTGTTGATATTGCATGATGTACGTAACACTCCGTGGTGATGTGGTTAGCACAGCTAGCTACGGCGCCAGGTGTCTCGGGTTTAAATCCTGGTCTAGACATTGGTGTCATTTGTTATTTCATATCATCCTCATCTTCGCGATTAGCCAAAGGTGGCAGAAAAGGGAATTAAAATAAACCAAATCAATCAATCAATTATGGAGATATTTTAGAATGAGTAATCTTGAATTTCAGTCTGGCCATTATTTGTTTTGGTCAGTTTATAAATACTGTGAATCCTTCTTACAACATCGCAAGTATCATTAATGTTTTGGATTTTGCTCAAGCAAGACTCCCAAGTTGTTGTTTTTAAGTCGTCTCTCTTAACGAGGAACGCTAGTGGCAACCCTGCCACGCGCCCCTGCTAGTTATGTCAGAGCAAGCGTTTGCTGTGTTGGGTTGCATACGTACAGGATAAGCGCTTTCGAGGTAAACTTTATAGGGAAAAGTTACTTGTTTTTATGATATCTACCAGCTCCCAAGCGTTGTTGAAAGAGTTTTGCGACACCCTGTATAGTAAACGTTCATGCAACTTCCCACTCTTTAAAATTATGCACTTTTTGCTGATGGCCCGCCATCATAAATTAGTAGGTAGGAAAAGAAACGGAGGACACGCTCACTCAACAACAGGCCTTGCATCAGTGGTGCTTTCAAATCTGGGCCGATTAACAATTACAAAAGTCGGAACGAGATTACGCCATAGATTGAGCTGATGCACTCGTATCCGGACTGAGATTTTCTGTCTTCTACAGATGACTGCAGGCATAGCAGCTTCGTCGACGGACAATATTTTCCAAATAACTGCCTTAAATCAAGAAATGTTCCAAAATAGTGGGACATTAAGTGAGATATAATATGTGGCTTCTTACAACTACATCCATGCAACGCTGTAATGCACTTTACTTTACCCTTGCATGTTTCACATTCATATTATTTATTAGTATTTTTTGTGTTAAGCACTCTACACCTTTCCAACGACATTGAAATCTAAAGTCTTAAAATACCACCATAAAATAGAGATTGTTCATTTTGTGATCGTAGGCTTATTGCACTTCGTCGCTGTGTATTAGTAGCGACATGTTTTGTGCTGCCATTGGTTGGAAATGTTCCGTGTATACGTCGAACTAAACTGTTTCTTTCAAGGTTAGTTGGTAAAACTACACACAATAATAAAACTAGACCGTATGATCGCAATAATCGAGACAGTTAGCTTCTTGTGCTTTTGTAGTCAGGTCAGTTCGTTCTGCCAAGACGACACCATATACTTTTTATAAGTAGTGAATTGAAAACATTTCTTGTGACTAAGAAATGTCTCCCTCTCTTGCTAATATCGGACTCTTGAGATAACAGTGCAGAATAATGGTTTGTTCGCCTCCACCTCAGTTTGGTGAAGCCACTTGTTTTATTGCGACATGTTATGAGAGTTTCTTAGTCGACATACCAACAAAATGTGACGCAACATCAGTTTAGGGTTGTACAGTCACGGACACTTCTTGGTAGTAATGATTCCATTGAAAGTCAATAGTGTTGCTACAACACAGAAGTGTGCGTGACTACAATATGATTATTTACCATAATATACTTCTCCCAACTCGGCCTCGAGAACATTGGTTCATTTATTTTTCTTAATCGTGTTTTTTTTATCCTGCGATTGAGACTGGGTAACGACATGAAGACATACGATATTTAAACTTCTTGACTGTATGCTTGCTTTTGGTGCAAGTGGAACTAGTTTGTTTGAGTTGGTGCTTTAAGTCCGCTTTATTCACAGTAAAGATAATCGGGACTGGACCTACAGTTTAAAGTGGAATCCAAACCACGAAATTCCTCCACCGAGTATCGAACCCGGGACCCCCTGATTACAAGGCGACGAAGCAAACTTTACTTCATTTTTTAAGGAGTACCCCTAACCAGAAGTATCCCCCGTTTTTCAGTATATTCTCAAGATTTTCATTTCTCGGTTATTCTCAATTTTAAGTTTTCCTCATTTGGACAAACACAAATACCCGTGCCTTACCCGGGACTCGAACCCGGAACCCCTGGCGTCGTAGCGCGCCGTGCTAACCAGTCCGCCACGGAGGTCGACATGGCCATCGGGGAGGCCTTAGGTGGAACTCGTACCCCTCCTACTTGACTGCGAGAAGAACTACCGAAGTAAGAAAGGACCGGGCGTCCGGTAAAAAAGGCGCGAAAACGAAATGCTTGTGCTAGGACGCAAAGATACACCAGCAAACTTCATGGGTGACGTGGAAGTAGAGGTCAGGTGATCAACAGTTACTGTGATTGGGTGGTTGCAAGGAATGAGATTTAAAAAACGTTTTATTGTTCGCTCCATTCGCGAAACAAATATTTCTGTACGCTTCACATCAAGTTTATACGTCAATCATTCATTACGAGTATTACAATTATGCCCTATCTCAGAGGATCCCAAACTTTGTAATTTTAAAATTTTTCCGCGGCGCCCAAGTCAGAATGTAGGCATAGGCCTATCTAAAACTTGCAACGCTAAGTTAGTGTTGTTAGGTTGCTTGCCTTAAGTTAAAAAATAAGCACATATTTCAAATTCAGAAACATTGTTTATGTAAAAAGGACTAAATAAGCTAATGTTTGGAACAATCATATCTAAAACCATCTGTAGACTAACAAGTAAGTGACATTTCAGTGAAAATATCGCACCCCTGGGCGCCGCGGAGCAACTTTGGGAATCACTGCCCTATTCAATTTTGAATCAGTTTGTGAAGAAAGGTTTAATTAAAATGTCGATTAAGACTCACACCATTATATACTTGGATAGTTTTACTGTACTGGACTTCTGGTAAATTAACACTTAATTCATTTTACAAAGAAATGAAATAAGTGACTTTTTCCTTTGCTCGTTTTGTTCAAATGTACAGTCTACATGGAACAGCCATCTGAAGCACCACTCTCCTCCACAAACTTAATAACTCCAACAGAAGTAATTTTTTGTCGACTATAGTCTCCAAATTCTGTTCTCAGGCAGAGAGACAAAATCGTAACAATTCTATTGCGAGTGACCCTTCACAACGATGAAGAAAGTGAGATCCTAGTTCCAGCAAATAAATTGTTAGGGCCGCTTCGGTAGATTATAGTGCACGCTGAGTGTGCACAGAAAATAGAGTTTCAAATATAATGAGTGGCTTCGCAAATGATCTGCGGCGACTGTATTTGTATAAGCATTCTCTTCCTTCCCTGAGGAGAATTGAATAAAACAATGGCTTGGTGTAGCTTTCAGAGGCGAGCGGCACGTGACACGCTTAACTTGCAAACCAGCATTCAGAAAGCGACAGGACAAGTTGCATGTGTCACTCTGATTAGGCAATTTTCTCAATACCGTGCTCTTGTTAGCTCATGCGCGGTGAATGTTTGAATTTAAACTAACTGTGCTAGTATCGCTTGCCGCTTGTAGCTTCTGTGTGAATTATCCGTGTCGCTTGTCGCCTGTCACTTGTCGTCTGTCGTTTGCAGCTTTTTTGCTTTGTAAGGGAGATTTCACACGAAAGCGACAACCAACACCTGTCCCTTGGAAGTGAGCCAGCAGTAATGAATTGAACCTTTCGAACAGAAGCGACACGACAAGATGCAGGTGTCGCTTGTAGCTTGCGTGTCGCTTTGATTTGCCAGTTTTGTTAATACTGTGCATCATGTCGCTTCGTACTTTTGTTCTCGTATGCGCGGTGAATGTTTTGCCTTATATTGAATTTTCTAATCTCGCTTGTTGCTTTGGTATAAAATCTCCATGTCGCCAGTCTCCTGCCGTTTAAGCAGATTCCATACCGAAGCGTAACGCGACAAGCGACAAGCCTCGGTAATCAATGCTACGTTTCGAACTGATACAGCACGGTAAGCTGCAAATATTGCATGTCGCTTTTTTATCAATGTTGTGCATCGTGACGCCTCCACTTGTTGTCGTGCACGGGCGGTGAATGTTTTAGTCTACAAGCCAAAAGGGACCCGTGTCTCTTATCGATGTGGAAGCACACTGTCGCTTGTCGCCTGCGTCAGAATTCTTCCCCTGACCCCTTCAAGGAGACTTCAGATCGAAGCGACAAGTGGCAGGCGACAACCGACAGGCAACACTGGCATGGACGTCAGCAGGTTTTTTTTTCCAGGGAGAGGCAAGGATGGTATTTTTCCAGGGGGGGCAAATAAGCCACATTTTCTCCAATGTTCCCTCAAAAAACATTGTTTCCATTTGAATTTATCATGTTCGTGCATTAAAAAACACTTATTATTGTGGCTGAAATGAAATTATATGTGTGAAATATATTATTTGTTTGACTTTTCCAGGGGGGGAACGGCCCCCCCTTGCCCCCCTTCCGGACACCCACGAACACTGGCGACTTCAATCTAAAGCAAGAAATTCACCGCTCATGCTCGAAAAACCTAATGCATCGACCCGCAAGCGACATGTGCAGCTTGCCCTGTCGCATCAATGCGAAAGGTCGAATTGATTACTGAGGGTTCAATTCCAAGCGGTACGTATCTCTTGTCGCTTGTTACATATTGCGTTTCGCTTGGTAGCGTTCCAATAAAGAGCTTCGTTTCACACAGTTGCCATGATAGGCCGCACAAGCCTGCTTTGATTTCTGAAATCTTCAAACAACACAAAAAAGTATGCAAAGTAAAAATTAGATTCAGCGATTAGGGTAAATGTAATTACTTTCTCAATTCCACAGTGGGGCAAAAACTCCTTAAGTACGCCACTGACTGCGCCGCAATTAATCCCTTCCTTACTCCGCCGCGAGAGGAACTCTTCTTTTTTTCCCCCCTCCCCTTCCGAATGCTCTGCGCCGACGAGACAGATACATGCAAGCTACGCGCTCTCAATTGACGCCGTAAAGCGCGTTTCACAACTATTGCCCAATTCGGTATGGCACGTAGCTGCTTACACACAGGAAGAAATCATGTGACCTACAAGAATTGTGATTGGTTGGAAGGGTTTTGCAATATTGAATGGTACCCACAACGGATGCAATTGTATTAAAATTACAACACGTAAATTAGACAGGTGATATTGGTACCAGGTTCCAACAAGAATAGTAACCATTTTTTCGTCAGGAAAACTGCATAAATGATAATTTTCAAAAACCACGGTGGTATTTGTAATCACATGCATTGTCTCGACATTTTAAAATGAATTTGATTATGCTAATTTATCAAATTATAGTGGTTCCAACAACATATGTACACTCACTCGGGCCTTATAAGACCACGTTTACACGTATGGGTGTGTATGTGGGTGGGTGTGGGTGGGGGTGTATGTGGGTGGGTGGGTGTGGTTGGTTGTGGGTGTGTATTAATACGTTTGGCCTAGTTTTAGGTGTGGGCAAAAAAAATATCAAGAGGGGCATATTTTTAACAAATTTATGGACAACAATCTCACAGAAGTGCCTTTTATAAGTGTAGGCAAATCAATCTGAGGGGGCTCATCATTTGTACACTAGGATTCAAAATTCTAAGATTTAAGAGCATATCACACTTGAAGAATTGGGGAATAAGGGCATCTTGGCATAATTTTAAGTATAGGCAAATCGGGCTGTTTAATCAAATGAGCTCATCATTTGTACGCTATAAGTGTGCTGGTTGTATATACTTTTATACTACTGAGGCTCGTCGAAAGCTTGCAGCAGATCATCGCAAACGCGAAACTTCGAATGGACGACGTGGAGACCGGTCAAGAGTCTGCTTTGGCTGATTTTGCCGACAAGCTTCGCGAACTGAACGAACACTTCAAGCAACTTCGCGTGGAAATCAAAATCAAACCTTCTTACGACAGCATCGTCAGCCTCTTCAGCGAACACCTGGAGCCCGTACAGAACAAACTGGACGACGTGCAGGAGGAGCTGCGAGCCAACGTCGGCAGCCTGAACGTTAGCCTCGACAACTTAAAATCGACAGTCGTCCTAGAGATATTCAGCATCCCAAATCGAGAATTTCCGTCCCCTTTCAATCCACGAAGCAAACTCTACATGCTCACTCCTGTCAAAGCATACCATCAATTTTACCTCAGGGGAAAACTTCAGTTTGTCAAGGTAACTTACTGGTCGCTACTGCGAGCCCTTCACTATCCGACAGTGACTGTGACGAATATAGGGGACGAACCTAAAGTCCGTAATGTAGAGCTGGTTGATTTCACACATCCCAAAAGTGGAGAGACTGCATATGCAGAGGATGCTTCGCAAATCATAGACATTCAAGTCGGTGATAAACTGTATGAAGAGAACCCCACGCTCTCTCCAGCACAAAATCCCATCGTCATCGTATTCCTTTTCTCACATGACGTCCAGTAGAAGCAAGTAAAATTTTGTTATGTAAACTTATTAAAGCTCAAACGAGACTTTCCTGATTAGCACAAAAATACACTGATATTGAGTGATCACGAGATAATTCGAGTTAATAATATGCAATGTAAAAGTAAATTCCAAGTTAACTCGGGTTAATAAAGCAAGTATAGCTCGACCACAAGGAAAAAAACCTTCCCTCAAAAGCGTTCGCACATCTTCCCTGCCGTTATCGGTGCTCGGGGCAGTATTGCCAGGTTAGACTTGAAAAAAATCGGGAGATTGTTTCTTGGGAAACCAGAAGATCTGCTACAAAATCCCATGATCTAATAGTAGCGGATGAACGACCTTCTCGGGGGGCGACATAGGCGTGTGCACTGGGGGGCAAGAGGATGTCTGCAGATTTTTTCCAGAGAGGGGGAAACAATGTATTTTTATCAGGCGGGTAAACGAGGCATATTACCCCGTATAATGTTGCCCTCTCAGAAAACACCACTTGAGTTTGAAATTATCACGTTTCCACATCCATATTATAATAATGGATATAAATTACTGTAACTGAAATCAACTCAATTTTCGGGTGGGATAAAATACAACCATCTAAAAATAGTAATGTACATGGATGTCCGCAGGATTTTTTCCAGGCAGGGGGCAAGGAAGGTATTTTTTTCCAGGGGGGGCAAAAGAAGCCACATTTTCTCTAATAATAGTGTTGTCCCCTCAAAAAACATTGCTTAAATTTCAATGTATCATATTCATGCAATAAATAACACACATTATTGCAGCTGAATTGAAAGTATATGTGAATGCCCATGGTAATGTAGTAATAGTAATAAAATAATAATAATGTCCTAGCACATCGTTTGGCATAATTTCACAGTTCAAACAGCACTTTTCATGGCTGAGTGGAGTTCCACTCTCCACTCCATGTTCAAGTAAGGTGACCAGGAAACTTGTTTTTGAGCAGGCCGTCGGAGGTACCATAGCAATAGTTTATTGTGGAATCCCACCGAGAAATCAATAGGTCTGGCAACACTGACGTTGGCCGCTCTGAAGGCTCCTTCCTCCTTTCTTTTTCCCCCACCCCCCAGCGCGAATAGGCTCTGTGCAGGTTTCTTTCCTTGTGGTTCCACTATAAAAACATAATTGCTGTACTTTCCTCTGTTGAAGTAAAGCTGTTCTTTCTCCTTCTTGCGAAAGTTTTCATGAAATTGAACACAACGTGCACCACAAGCACATATAGATCTCAGTCACTAGAGTTAATACAGCAAAAATGTCACTAACAATTCACGGCAGGAATGCTGTTAATATAGTCACTCGGTCACCTTCTCGCTAAGCACTGCGAAAAGTCGAGGCGTGGTAGGAAACGATATCAATCCGTCTAGGCTACATACATCGTTCCGTCTTGCTCACACAATTAGAGGAAAAGAATCGCGTAAGTAGCATTAGCGACGACTCCTATACAGATATTTTTACTGGTAAAGATTTTCTTTCGAAGCCCTTTTTCCCTTGCGTAATTAACCAAGAACAGAAAAGAGGTTCATCGGTAGAGGAAATGCTGGAATTTGTATTGTTTCTTTGTTTTCGAAAGCATACTTCATCCCCTGAAGAGCACTCGTTTTGATTTCTTAGGTAAATTTAGCTTGCGGCTCAAACAATGCATGATAGAATAAATGTTGCCAACTCACTAGGTTAGTTTAACTCGTAAAATATTGTGGTGAAATGTTGATTGGCAGAGCTGCCAACGCTGACAGTGAGGTTAACATACACCGTGAACTCTTGTAATATACAGCTTAAACGACATGTTGCCAACTCACTAGGTTAGTTTAACTCGTAAAATATTGTGGTGAAATGTTGATGGCAGAGCTGCCAACGCTGACAGTGAGGTTAACATACACCGTGAACTCTTGTAATATACAGCGTAAAAGGCTACGGTTCACTACTGCCCTATAGGTGATTTCCCGCGAAGGTACTGGGTTAACCGTGAAGATACTACCCTATAGGTGATTTCCCGCGAAGGTACTGGGTTAACCGTGAAAATACTGCCCTATAGGTGATTTCCCGTGAAGGTACTGGGTTAACCGTGAAGGTACTGCTCTATAGGTGATTTCCCGTGAAGGTACTGGGTTAACCGTGAAGGTACTGTCATATAGATGCTTTCCCGTGAAGGTACTGCTCTATAGGCGCTTTCCCGTGAAGGTAATGGGTTAACCGTGAAGGTACTGCTCTATAGGTGATTTCCCGTGAAGGTACTGGGTTAACCGTGAAGGTACTGCCATATAGACGCTTTTCCGTGAACCTTAAAATATACAGCGTAAAAGGCTATCATTCGTCCAAAATTACCGTGAAGATAATACCCTATAGGTGATTTCCCGTGAAGGTACTGGATTAACCGTGAAGGTACTACACTATAGGTGTTTTCGGGGGTTAACCGTGAAGGTACTACCCTATAGGTGCTTTCCAGTGAAGGTACTGCTCTATAGGTGCTTTCCCGTGAAGGTAGTGGGTCAACCGTGAAGGTACTGATCTATAGGTGCTTTCCCGTGAAGCTTAAGATATACAGCGTAAAAGGCAACGATTCGCTACTACCCTATAGGTGCTTTCCCGTGAAGGTACTGGGTTAACCGTGAAGGTACTGCTCTATAGGTGCTTTCCCGTGAAGATAGTGGGTTAACCGTGAAGGTACTGTTCTATAGGTGCTTTCCCGTGAAGCTTAAAATATACAGCGTAAAAGGCTATGATTCGCTACTACCCTATACGTGCTTTCCCTTGAAGGTACTGGGTTAACCGTGAAGATACTGCTCTATAGGTGCTTTCCCGTGAAGGTAGTGTGTTAACCGTGAAGGTACTGCTCTATAGGTGCTTTCCCGTGAAGCTTAAAATATACAGCGTTAAAAGCTATGATTCGCTACTACCCTATAGGTGCTTTCCCGTGAAGGTACTGGGTTAACCGTGAAGGTACTGCTCTATAGGTGCTTTCCCGTGAAGGTAGTGGGTTAACCGTGAAGGTACTGCTCTATAGGTGCTTTCCCGCGAAGCTTAAAATATACAGCGTAAAAGGCTGCGGTTCGTCCAAATTTACCGTGAAGGTAGTGTCCTATAGGTGTTTTCCGGTGAAGGTACTGGGTTAACCGTGAAGGTACTACCCTATAGGTGATTTTGGGGGTTAACCGTGAAGGTACTACCCTATAGGTGATTTCCCGTGAAGGTACCTTAAGATATACTGTGTAAAAGGCTTAGACTCGCCCGCGCGATCCAGCTCCGGCATTTTCCCACTACTTCCCTTAATCCCTTACAGCTGCAACGAAAGAGCCTGCTCACCCGATCAAACTATACAGCTTTTTCTCTTCACTTTCTTACGTCGAACACAAATATTTTACACACAAATAATCCTATCTCAACTTATTATTAACATAGCATATTCATAATTTCAGTCACTTATTGACGCATAATCGTAACGTAATTTCCTGAGAAATATGGTGCGAAAAGATGAATTTCCCCATTTATAAAAGTTCGACTCTGTTGTTGAGTGCGTTTGGTGATCGTACACTCAGGGTTCGAGTCCCGTCAGCCTTGACGAGGCTGTTTTGCGAGTGTCTCTTCATCCATTTAACATAATCAAGATTCATCGTCGTGAATTGCAAAAAATGGAAGAAAAGAGAGATAAATAAAATAATAAATATCAAATACAAATGACTTCTAATAAACAGTGGCCTGGCAAACGACAAAGCTTCGTACTGTCCATAACTGCACAAATTAACCTAACAGTCCATAACTCCCCTCCCCCACGTCCCTTTTGAACAGGGAATCATTTCGTGGGCTTATAACTGAACAAAATATAAGACATAAAAAAGAACAAAGTAGGTTTCAGGGGTGACCAGTGGCATAGCACCAGCTCCCTCAATGCAGGGAAGGGGGAAGCTAGGGACCTGTCTATGCAGTAAAGTACAGCTGTTCCCTGTGCATTGCGCCATGACTGAATATCACGGGAGTGTGGACTGTGGAGTTATAGGGCATAATATGATAAGATGACCTGATTACTGCAACAATTCTATGCTGTCTCTCTTCGCCCGAAAAATATACGCAGTGTTAGTGGTATAGGTGACTTCGCACACACCGCACTAATAAAGAAGGGAGCCCAAGCCTCAAGACTACATTCCGAGATCGGAAAGTGAAAGAAAGAAAATAATTATGATGATAAATTGAATTCAAGTTTCTCCGATTTGAAACACAATTTATTAAATAATTTTTAATTTTGCGTACGTGTTATGTGAACCCATATTTATATTATTCATTTAAATTATTAAACTAATTACTATGTTAATATCTGCTATTTATATATCAAGTTAAAACATCATGACACTTTGCTGAATGAGTTGAAAGGCGCTAAGACTTAAAATGTGCTAAGGGGACAGAGAACAGGCGATTGCTTTACAAGCCGTTAACATGTGCTGTTCCCGAACAGCGATATCTCATTATATCAAATCATCACGATCTCTTGAACAAACACTGCTTCATAAATGAAACAATAAGGAAAGATTCCGCCGAACTACCGTCCAATTCAAAATTATGGCTACTCGAGTTTGCTCTCGAATTAAAAATTAGCCAGTTAAGTAATTGTGAGTTAAGCTATAATAAATATTTTTTGTCAATTATGCCTTCAATTTCTTATCCTCGTGAGAACCAAATAAAATTCCGCTTTTTTGGTGTTTTCCAAACTACACTCTCTTTGAGATTCTGTAATTTAAAAAACTTGTGGTCCAATCGTGACGAAATTTAAATAAGTAGCTCTACTGCTTAATGTTTTGATTGGAGCTCAAACTCGAGTTTCCATAATGTTTAATCCGACTGTAGACAATCATTCGCTTTTAGGTCAATTGCCCTCAAATAGTACCAACACAGAGAAAACAGGAATGGCATAGTCTCCCCCTTTCCGTACTTTCAAGCGGCAACCCTTGAATCAGCCAAAAACAGCGTCACCCACTCCCTCCCCTTCCTTGACGTCCCCTAGCCCACAAGCAAGAAAAAAACATCGTCGGAGATCCAAATGCGTACATGGGCCAATGTTGAGGGTCTCAAACAATTACCAAAATTCTGGTTTGAAAGATTGCATTAATACTTTGTTATACAAAGTATAGCTAAATCTAAAGAAAAGACTCGATAATATGGAGTCATGGACATCGTAATTCTACCTTCAACATTTTATCATTCCACATCATTGTCTGGATTCATCCCCGAAATAGATCGGTGACGTAAAATAACCAAAATAGAAATAACTACATAGGAAACATTTTAATTGAATAGGTTGCAAATTCTTTCAAAATAATTTGACGTGTAGGAATGTTTATATTACAATCGAAGCAAGCAAGAATTATTTTTTTGCAAAATAGAGGGTAAAACAGGCAATTTTGGCCATATATTTAGTCTAAAATTGCATACTACAGTAAAATGTTGTTAACCGTAAGAGGCTGCTGGTAGATCAGAATGTAATCTTGATTTATTGGGGGGAGGTAAATGGTATGCCGTGACGATATATCGCTGACACGATATATGTACTAAAATATCGTGACTATATATTGCCCAACACTAGTAAGAACTAATAACCTGGAAGTAAAATTGAAAGTTTAATTCAAATATAAACGAAAGAAGGCAAGGAGAGGAGATTTAAAATTGTAAACAGATTTAATAAAGGATTCAAAGATTCGTAGGTAAGCGAAGATATGTGGCCCCCGAGAAAAGTGAGTTTACACTGGATATAAAACTTACAGTGGATATAAAGCAAAGCAAACAGCCCGACTATTTATTAAAGTTCTTGAAAGAAATGGGCCAGAGGAAAAGGGCCATCCCTTTGGTGGTCGCAAATCCTCGTTAACCAATTTTCAGGACCAAACTTGAAACCAAAGCTGAAAAAATGAAAACAGACAGTTTCTGGATCAGCGCTTCTTTCAAACATTCATTGCGGTAATTGCGAAGAAGTAGTTATGTACCCGCGTTAAAGTCGATAAATCAATTGATTGGAAAAGATCGATCAAAGATCAATTGATGATGTAGGTGTGTGGGCAAGCAAGTGTATTGTTTTGCATGATGACGTCATAAAAGGGGCGTGGCTTATTTTGTGAGGAGTAGTTATGTACCTGCGCTGAAATCGATAAATCAATTGATTGGAAAAGATCGATCAAAGATCAATTGATGATGTAGGTGTGTGGGCAAGCAAGTGTGTTTTTTGCGTGATGACGTCATAAAAGGGGAGTGGCTTATTTTGTGAGGTTGAATTTGATTGGTGCGTGGGCGGGGTTTTGTTTTGTGTGTAAGATTTTGATTGGTTGAGGAGGAAAAGTAGTGGCTTGTTTTCCGGTGACGGGTTCTCGGAATTGGAGTACGTTTTTCCGGAGATGGCGTGGATGATTTTCAAATTATGAGAATTGAGAGATGGGGGTGGAGGATTCTGATTGGTTGTTGGGGAGGAGGAAAAGTAGGCGACTGTTTTTTCGGTGGCGATTGGTTTTCTCGGAATTGGTGGAGTACGTGTTTCCGGTGTCTGAGGAAAGATGGCGTTGATGAGTTTGAAATTCTGCGAATAGTGATACGTGTTTCCGTTGTTTGAGAAGAGATGACGTTGATGAGTTATTATGGGGAGAAGGGAACTGTTTATATCGGAATAGGGATTTTCCTTGATTATCTGAAAGAATTGTGACGTCATAAATTGGGCGTGCGCGACGTTTTTCTTCGAATTGTGATATGTGTTTCCTGTTTTTTAGGTGGCGTTGATGATTTTGAAATTCTGAGAATTGGGAGGGGGAATGAGATATGAATGTGCGTTTAATTAGGGAAAGAGGATGGTAATTGGCGTTGATGAAATTGTGGTGGGGGAAGTAGGAAACTCGGCTAAGGCTGGTTGCTTGGAATTGCGATTTTTGTCGGTCGTTAATTGAAAAGGTCGGGAAGGAGTGTTGTGGTGGAGATAGGGGTTTCCGATTGTTATGGCATTCTTGGAACGTTTGAGTGATATGTGCGGCGTGTTTGTCGGGCTGAAGATATGAGTTTCCGGCTGTTAATGGGTGGTTGACGGTTGAAAAAGAGAAGGGAAACGGTTGGGCGTAATCTTTTAGGATTTGTGCCTGTTTGAAATATGTTTAACGGAAAACGTGATATTGGAAAAAAAGGTACAAATAGAAGGGATAAAAGATAATAGGATCTGGTAACGGTTCTTGTGTGGGGAAATGTTTGTTCGTTTTTTGTAGGTAAGAAATGTGGTATCTGTTCAAAATAAGGAGGATAAAATGAGGAATAGGTGAAGATGGGGTTCGATAAGAGAGGAAAATAATATATTCAAAAATATGAATTATTTGTAGGAATCTCGAATGGGTTATGTAACACACAGGATAAAAAGAATTGGAGGAATATTTACCATTACGGTTGTATAAATTTTGGGATAAAAGATAAGATGAATAAATGGGGGTGCGACAAGAAAATAATATATGAGGGTTGTTCACAAATGGGGGAATTGCTGTCAATATTATTATATAGTTGTGGAAGTAATTATTGAGGGACATACTACATTTTCGGAAAGGAGTTAAATTTCAGGGGTATACCAAAAATATTGGAAAAGGGCAAGGGTGTTATTGGTGGATTTAAAATATTGTGTGGCGGCGGAGATGTTTGAGAATGTTATGGGATATTGAGAGGTGTGTGGATATTAAACACCGCCAAGTTTGAATTTGATGTTTTCCATGTGCACACACGATTTCGTAAGAATTATGCAATTCAGTTAAGGATACAGCTATTTGACATATAAAAGGTGTCATAATAAATGTTTAAAGAGTCCCTGTTATATCCATAAAATGGTACGAAAATTTCCATAATATGTTCCAAACAGGAAACATCTTTTGTACATTCCAATAACACCCAGAAAATGTTAAAAAAAAAACAAGTTTTATTCATTTCTAAATAGTGTCCAGATAAGATCCAAATGTAGTCTAAAATGTATTTTTTGTATCCACACAATATCCAAAGTACGTACAAAAATGTCTAACTAAAGTATATTGTCAAGATAAAGTCCACTTGGTGTACAGTGTCTCTCAAAAGCTTTAGGACAACGACATTTTAAACTAGGCAACCCAATTTACACAAGCCGTTGGTGGGTTGCGTGCAGAGTTAGGCTCAATTTCAGGGTTGCCACATGCACAATAGATATTTATAAAATACGCGAAAGAAATATAAACAAGTATTATTGTATAAAATTATTAAAAATATCACTATTATATCGCAAATAACAAAATTCTTTCTGAAAGAAAAAAATAGGTTTTCTAGTATTTCATCGCTGATGGTCTACAGTAAGGAAAAGATGTGTGAGGAAACGAAAGGTTATCAAGGAGAGGAGAAAGAGAAAGCGAAAGCGAAAGGAGAAGAGGAAAAGTAGAGGAGAGAAGAAAGAGAGGATAGACGAGGAGAGGAGATGTAGTGAGGAGAATGGAAAAAGATTCGAGGAGAGATGAGGAAAAAAGAACAAAGAAGAGAAAAGAATAGGAAAACGAGACGAGAGGAGAGGAGGAGACGAGAAGAGGGAAGTGGAGAGTAGAGTAAAGAAGAGAAAAGGAGAAGAACGAAAAAGAGAGAATAGTGCAGTGGAGTCGGAAATCTAAGACAGGAAAGAGATTAAGAGGAGTGGAGAAGAGTGGGATGGAGATAAGATGAGAGAAAAGTAGGGAAGGCGATATGAGATAAAAGCAGAGCGAGCAGAAGGAGGGGAGAGGAGAAGGAGAAGGAGAAGAGAAGAACAGAAGGGACTGAAGAGAAGAGGTAGTTGCAAAAAATATCGTCTCAGCGTAAAGAATTGATGCATTGGACAAATTATCATGAAACATTCAATAACATTTTGAAATAGATTGGAGAATATATTAGATCGGTGCGAAATGCCTTTTGGCTGAGTTCAGAGCAAGTTAAAATCTTCCATGTAAGATCTTTGATTTTACCTGCGATTACACCACTAAAGAAATGAACGTAATTTTTATAATAATTAATCATTTTTTCTCCACTTCTCGGTTCGTTGAAATGGAGATTTTGTAATTCAATATTCCCCTCCCCCCATCGTTAATTCCAAACGGAATCATTCCGTTTCATACGGCGTGGACAATGAACACAATGGGATATGTCTAAAACTTACGAAAATTTTCTGCCACCGGAAGGGTTTGAACCTACGACCGTCAGATTGACAATCCTAAACGGTAGCCACTAACCTACAAGCTTTCGCTCCTTAAGCCAGGTAGAAGAAGCTGACCAATGAGAAATGTAGATGTAACTCTACTGCATGTAAGGTGCAAACAAGTATTGTTTGTAACAAAGAAAACGAAAGTAGTACGACTCGGCGAAAACATTTAATGGAGAATTGCACATGGTGAGAACTTTTCATTCGATATTTGCGGAGGTATCCTTGCATTGAACCCGGGTGGGAAAATTGCTAAAATTAGCATGACCTGAATTGCCACACATATAAATAGTTATTTCATTAATATTTGTCAATGTCTTGGAAGCAGTACACAATTATCGTCAGAGTATCATAATTCACGATCTTATATATAAAAATATCCCGTTGAACGTGTGTCAATTCATTTATTTGTTTATTTTTTTATATTAATTCCATATGCAGAACAATGTAGCCACTATATACTGCTATTATAAATAATGTTACCATGCTCTTGTTAAATGGAAGGGATATTTTTTAAGGAACAGCTAGTATGGAGGATCGAACGTGGGACCGCAATGCTTTCAAGAACTCTAACCAATACACTACGCCCTTTGTTTCTCTTGGAGCTACAGTTCCTAATTATTCTGTCGCCTCAATATTGTAAACGTCATCTGCAAAAAAGAAGTTAAATACTCAGATATAGCTCTGTACTTCTAGAATTACTTTATACACATGCATTTGAAATTTAACTCTGAATTTCTTTCTTCGTATTAGTATATCTAAGCTTGTGAATATATTTTATTTGTAATTTTATAAGGGTTTCATGAACATCTACGAAATAGTTCCTTATAACTTGGAATATGGTGAATAGATATGAAATGTTTTGACATTAATTTTCGACCACTAGATTTTTGCAAGGGAATTATGTGTGATCCGTTTCCAGTTATTAATTGCTTAAACAAACGTTTTAAAACTATGTGGAATTTTCATTCTGGGATAAGTTTCTTTACTTGCTACATGTATGCGAACTACACTCTGTCCCACTTATCTCTGGAGCAGGTGAACGAAGACAAGTATCTGAGCAGCGATGAACACGTGAGAGGAACGGGATTGCGTGGAGGGAGGAAACCTAATTCAGTTACCAGCCTTCCCAGCAGCGTGCACTGATTCGCTCTGTCCACTCGATCCCCTCTCTCATCTCTCCACTTCTCTTCCGCTATGCGCGGCTTTGCTCCAGAGATGCTGGGACAGAATACAGTTAATTGTTTCTCAAAAGGTATCATCTATCTCTGTATGCTACACATTTAATTCTTACTCACATGGAAAAAAATGTCAATTTATATTCAGGGGTAGTTTCACAGTTACAAACAATTTTGGCCTTGATGAGAAGTTTAGTGTAAGTAGGCATTTTGTTTATAATTTTGAAATTGACGTCGTCTAAGGTTGAAATCCTCATATTTAGGGCTTGAACTCGTCACCTAAGAGGTTGAAGATCGTCCTCTACTTTGTGCGTGACCTTCTTTATTTCTCTATTCATTATTCATCCTCATCGTCGCGATTAGCCAAAGGTAAAATAAGAAAAGCCCTCCTCGGTGACCGTGCGGTCTAAGGAGCTGTGCTTTGGACTCCGACTGCAGGACGGCATGGATTCGAGTCCGCCTATGCTCACTCTCTAGGTTCTTGGCCTGTGTATGGGACCGGTAGAAACCCACCATCGTGAAGATATTGGGGAGCTACGAGTGAGTAGCGTAACCCGGTCTCGGAAATCTCCTATGGGTCATGTTCCTGGGTAAACAAAAAATAATCGATCAGACAATTCGATTATCGAAGGCGATAAAATAACCTCCGGTTGACCAAGTTGCCAATATAAATAAATGGAATACAGATTGTCTTCGAGCTTACATTGTTAAATAGAAGCGGATACACGTATTACTATCCCAATAATTATTCAATACGGTTTTTTGTTTGTCAGGAATTACCACTTAAACTATTGCATGTTGAGCTGGTGCCTACCTAGCCGCTTCTGATGAAATCTACCATTCTTCAGATTCTCTTTAAAATTCGACTCTGGTCACTTATAACGTGCTGGGTGCAGACACTGTGCATCGAAGCAGTGTTTTGCGATAAGAAGCAGCCTTGAATAGCGTGAGTGAGTCACTTTGATCGCGAGCAATCTAGAGTACCAAGCTTGTCTGCCTTTGAAAACCAAGTCATTTGTTTCACGGTTTCCGAACGCAATTGCTATTGTAGAAGTATATATTTTCTCAAAAGAGCAAGAAAGGAAATTCGACCAATGCTCTCCCGTCCTTTAAAACCAAATATTATCTATTAAACGAAAAGTTCACGATTGTCAATAAACGGTTTAACCTATCTGAGCATAAGATGATTTTAAATACTAAATTTAATAGAAAGGTTCTCCAAAATTTCTCTTCCACTGTCTACGTAAGGTCAGTACTCAGGGGAGGGGCCATGTGGGCCATGCTCCCCCCTCGAACCCTAAAATATTTAAATGTAAACCTAATAATAAATAAAGAAGAAAATAACATCGTCAATTTTTGAAATGTGTAAAAATTTCAATTTTGCTCTTGCATAAATGAATCTGTTTCTTGCGCAAAAGTCTTCAAGCTGCAATATTGGGTGGTTTTAGTTTTATAATCATTGATGCAAGGCTACCCGACGTCCGATTCACCGATTTAGTCAGGACAGTGCGTTACTTTCAATACCTGTCCCGACTTTATCGAACTGCAATCGCGATGCGAAAACGTCTCTTTATTATTGTTTTTTTGTTAACTCACAATTAGACATAATCTTTATTTTATGAATAATTCTAAGTACGCAACATTTAATTTATAAATATATTATTTTCTAAACATAGAATTATCATGACTTTTAATGGCGCTCGCACTATTTGAACTATTTTGTAATATCTGTCTGTCTGTCTCTCTATCTCTCTGTCTATATATATATATATATATATATATATATATATATATATATGTGTGTGTGTGTGTGTGTGTGTGTGTGTGTGTGTGTGTGTGTGTGTGTGTGTGTGTGTGTGTATAATTGGGTCTGGCCCCTCCCTCAAATAAATCCTGCGTACGGGCCTGGTCTACGTCAATGACAGAAATGCAAGGAATAACCTTATTTATTTTTAACCCAATTAAAGGAAAGTGTAGGCATTTAAAAGAAATAAGAAAGAGCATAACTGTTGCTTTTCCTTAGAAATTGTTCTTCTTCGAGGAAGAAAAATTAGAAGGATTTAGTCCAGCACCTTAACACAGTGTCCCACGAATCTCTCTTGACTCATACTGTCAAATGTGAGATGATTTTATGAATAAAATTTCCGCCTGTTTACGTATAACCTTGCGCAAATTTGGTAGTTCGCACACGGTGTAATTATTTCGTGTTACCTTACGCAACAGTAAATACATTTCATAAGACTGTTCTGGACACAAGACTTGTATCAGTAAACAAGCATCTTGTCTGTTACAGTATCACAGGAAAAGAATATCGTCCAGTAATGTTCAAGCCTCTAGATATTTTCCATTAATAATGTATAATCACAATAATAAGTTAGAAGAAATAACTCGCATTTTCACAACTACCAATATTCTCGTTTTTAATCACTTCGAAAATAATTTCTCGAAGATATCGCTTATACTACAAGAGAGCAAATCAAAATCAAAGTAAAAGTTCAACTACACGTATACCAAACGACATTTACAATATTGGAGAGACAGAATAATTAAAAACAATTGTCGTTTCATTCGAAGGTGTAGTGGTTCTTCTACCCTGTTTAAGTAGCGATAGCTTGTAGGGTAGTGGCTACCGTTTAGGATTGTCAATCTGACGGTCGTAGGTTCAAACCCTTCCGGTGGCAGAAAATTTTCGTAAATTTTAGACCTATCCCATTGTGTTCATTGTCCACGCCGTGTGAAACTGAATGATTCCGTTTGGAATTAACGATGGGGGGAGGGGAATATTGAATTACAAAATCTCCATTTCAACGAACCGAGAAGTGGAGAAAAAATGATTAATTATTATAAAAATTACGTTCATTTCTTTAGTGGTGTAATCGCAGGTAAAATCAAAGATCTTACATGGAAGATTTTAACTTGCTCTGAACTCAGCCAAAAGGCATTTCGCACCGATCTAATATATTCTCCAATCTATTTCAAAATGTTATTGAATGTTTCATGATAATTTGACCAATGCATCAATTCTTTACGCTGAGACGATATTTTCTGCAACTACCTCTTCTCTTCAGTCCCTTCTGTTCTTCTCTTCTCCTTCTCCTCTCCCCTCCTTCTGCTCGCTCTGCTTTTATCTCATATCGCCTTCCCTACTTTTCTCGCATCTTATCTCCATCGCACTCTTCTCCACTCCTCTTATATCCTTTCCTGTCTTAGATTTCCGACTCCACTGCACTATTCTCTCTTTTTCGTTTTTCTCCTTTTCTCTCCTTTACTCTACTCTCCACTTCCCTCTTCTCGTCTCCTCCTCTCCTCTCGTCTCGTTTTCCTCTTCTTTTCTCTTCTTTGTTCTTTTTTCCTCATCTCTCCTCGAATCTTTTTCCATTCTCCTCACTACATCTCCTCTCCTCGTCTATCCTCTCTTTCTTCTCTCCTCTACTTTTCCTCTTCTCCTTTCGCTTTCTCTTTTCTCTTTCTCCTCTCCTTTGTAACCTTTCGTTTCCTCTCACCTCTTTTCCTTGCTGTAGACACATCAGTGATGAAATACTAGAAAACCTATTTTTTTCTTTCAGAAAGAATTTTGTTATTTGCGATATAATAGTGATATTTTTAATAATTTTATACAATAATACTTGTTTATATTTCTTTCCGGTATTTTATAAATATCTATTGTGCATGTGGTAAATCTGAAATTGAGCCTAACTCTGCACGCAACCCACCAACGGCTTGTGTAAATTGGGTTGCCTACTTTAAAATGTCGTTGTCCTAAAACTTTTGAAAGACACTGTACAAAATATTCCAAATATGATCTCGAATTGCCCATAACACATCCAATTCTGGATATCCCCTGGGCCTGTCCCAATTACCCTATGTGTGCATAAAACTGAAATTAAACAGCAATCGGTCCTAAAATAGACCCCGGTCCCAATCATCCTAAATATGCATGAAGTGAAGGTGGACACATTGGTCAACATATTCAGCTTTATTATTGAAAGGAAAAGAAATGCGTCAGTATTCGGTGATTTTGTAGAAAACATACAGAGAGCGCAATATGTAAGTTCGCATTTGTCGTTAAGATTTTGTTTCGCCTACCCACCTTTTGTCATTTGTGGCCCCACACTATGCTAAACCTCACCTGCAAGGGAAAAGTAAACTGTCTTTGCCCCTTAGTTTGGCACTTTGCCCCTCTAGTTTGGATGCCCTCCAGTTTTGGAACCTATTCGTCGCCACTGCAAAGTCCACTTTATGCACAGTAAGGCTAATTGGGACTGTTGGTTGGTTCATTTGGTGTTTTAAGTCCACTTTATGCACAGTAAGGCTAATTGGGACTGGACCTACAGTTTAAACTGGGAACCGAAACAGTATGTGATCCCACCAGGTATCGAAACCGGGACCCTTTTATTACAAGACGACGAAGCTGTTGCCACTACGCAATCGGCGAAGAACATAAGTATAGGTAATGTTACTTTCGTCACGTTATGATCAAGGTGGTCCCTTCTTCGATACCCGATGGTGACACCCAACAGCGCTAATAGCTTCTATCTTATGCCTCTCAAAACGCGTTCGAGGCGATAAGAGAAAGCAAATGTTTTATGCGCGTAGGCGGTTGTTTCCAACTTTTATCGAAGTAGTGTTTTGAGAGACATAAGATAGGTAAATTTGAAAAGTTGAAAAACCTGTCCGGAAAATGTTAAAGGGCTGTCCAGCCGGCTCTGATTGAACTAGAGTGAAAGGCAATTGTAGATTCGGAATCCGTACGTCAAGACCTTTCCATAGAGTATATGGACGGTGGTCTACGGTCAAAACAACAAATGGAGTATTGGCACGCCATACGGGGAAAGAAATTGCAAAAGAACGCATATGAATTTTTTAGATAAGGTATAGTTTGTGATGTCATGTGATCTATGTTTTACCTCTTTTATATTATCGCGAAGGTAAAGGAAAGTGGTAAAGATTGATTGACTTGGTGTTCTAAGTCCACTTTATGCACAGTAAGGCTAATTGAGACTGTTGGTTGGTTGATTTGGTGTTTTAAGTCCACTTTATGCACAGTAAGGCTAATTGGGACTGGACCTACCGTTTAAAGTGGGATCCGAACTACTTGTGCCTCCACCGGGTATCGATCCCGGGACCCCTTGATTACGAGGCGACGACGCTGCCACTGCGACATCGTAGAGGCGCTAATTGGGACTGGACTTACAGTTTAAAGTGGGATCCGAACCAGTATGTGGTTCCACCGGGTATCGAAACCGGGACCCTTTTATTACAAGACGACGAAGCTGTTGCCACTACGCAATCGGCGAAGATCATAAGTATAGGTAATGTTACTTTCGTCACGTTATGATCAAGGTGGTCCCTTCTTCGATACCCGATGGTGACACCCAACAGCGCTAATAGCTTCTATCTTATGCCTCTCAAAACGCGTTCGAGGCGATAAGAGAAAGCGAATGTTTTATGCGCGAAGGCGGTTGTTTCCAACTTTTATGGAAGTAGTGTTTTGAGAGACATAAAATAGGTAAATTTGAAAAGTTGAAAAACCTGTCCGGAAAATGTTAAAGGGCTGTCCAGCCGGCCCTAATTCAACTAGACTGAAAGGCAATTGTAGATTCGGAATCTGCACGTCAAGGCCTTTCCATAGAGTATATGGACGGTGGTCTACGGTAAAAATAACAAAAACCAACATGGCGGCCAAGAAGGCGGCCCCCAATGTCATAACGAGCTGAGATGACAATTAATTGTATAATATTACATAGTAATCGTGGGTGATGTTTATTGTCAGCTCGTTGATGTAGGTAAATTTGAAACGTTGAAAAACCTGTCCGGAAAACTTCAAAAGGGTGTCCAGCCGGCCCTAATTGAACTAGAGTGAAAGGCAATTGTAGATACGGAATCCGTACGTCAAGACCTTTCCATAGAGTATATGGACGGTGGTCTACGGTCAAAATAACAAATGGAGTATTGGCACGCCATACGGGGAAAGAAATTGCAAAAGGACGCATATGAATTTTTTAGATAAGGTATAGTTTGTGATGTCATGTGATCTATGTTTTACCACTTTTATATTATCGCGAAGGTGAAGGAAGGTGGTAAAGATTGATTGACTTGGTGTTTTAAGTCCACTTTATGCACAGTAATGCTAATTGGGACTGTTGGTTGGTTGATTTGTTGTTTTAAGTCCACTTTATGCACAGTAAGGCTAATTGGGACTGGACCTACAGTTTAAAGTGGGATCCGAACCACTTGTGCCTCCACCGGGTATCGAACCCGTGACCCCTTGATTACAAGGCGACGACGCTGTTGCCACTACGCAATCGGGGAGGCCAATAGTGGAGAAGAACATAAGTATAGGTAACGTTACTTTCGTCACGTTATGATCAAGGTGGTCCCTTCTTCGATACCCGATGGTGACAGCCAAGAGTGCTAATAGCTTCTATCTTATGCCTCTCAAAACGCGTTCGAGGCGATAAGAGAAAGCGAATGTTTTATGCGCGTAGGCGGTTGTTTCCAACTTTTATGGAAGTAGTGTTTTGAGAGACATAAAATAGGTAAATTTGAAAAGTTGAAAAACCTGTCCGGAAAATGTTAAAGGGCTGTCCAGCCGGCCCTAATTCAACTAGACTGAAAGGCAATTGTAGATTCGGAATCTGCACGTCAAGGCCTTTCCATAGAGTATATGGACGGTGGTCTACGGTAAAAATGACAAAAACCAACATGGCGGCCAAGATGGCGGCCCCCATTGTCATAACGAGCTGAGATGACAATTAATTGTATAATATTACATAGTAATCGTGGGTGATGTTTATTGTCCGCTCGTTGTTGTAGGTAAATTTGAAAAGTTGAAAAACCTGTCCGGAAAAATTTAAAGGGGGGTCCAGCCGGCCCTAATTGAACTAGAGTGAAAGGCAATTGCAGATTCGGAATACGTACGTCAAGACCTTTCCTTAGAGTATATGGACGGTGGTCAACGGTAAAAATAACAAAAACCAACATTGCGGCCAAGATGGCGGCAACCATTGTCATAACAAGGTGAGATGACAATTAATTGTATAATATTACATAGTAATCGTGGGTGATGTTTATTGTCAGCTCGTTGTTGTAGGTAAATTTCAAAAGTTGAAAAACCTACCAGAAAACTTTAAAGGGGTGTCCAGCCGGCACTAATTGAACTAGAGTGAAAGGCAATTGTAGATTCGGAATCCGTACGTCAAGTCCTTTCCATAGAGTATATGGACGGTGGTCTACCGTCAAAGTAACAAATGGAGTATTGGCACGCCATACGGGGAGAGAAATTGCAAAAGGACGCATATGAATTTTTTAGATAAGGTATAGTTTGTGATGTCATGTGATCTATGTTTTACCTCTTTTATATTATCGCGAAGGTGAAGGAAAGTGGTAAAGTTTGATTGACTTTGTGTTTTAAGTCCACTTTATGCACAGTAATGCTAATTGGGACTGTTGGTTGTTTGATTTGGTGTTTTAAGTCCACTTTATGCACAGTAAGGCTAATTGAGACTGGACTTACAGTTTAAAGTGGGATCCGAACCACTTGTGCCTCCACCGGGTAACGAACCCGGGACCCCTTGATTACAAGGCGACGACGCTGCCACTGTGCCATCGAAGAGGCGCTAATTGCGATTGGACTTACAGTTTAAAGTGGGATCCGAATCAGTATGTGCTTCCACCGGGTATCGAAAACGGGACCCTTTTATTACAAGACGACGAAGTTGTTGCCACTACGCAATCGGGGAGGCCAATAGTGGCGAAGAACATAAGTATAGGTAACGTTACTTTCGTCACGTTATGATCAAGGTGGTCCCTTCTTCGATACCCGATGGTGACACCCAACAGTGCTAATAGCTTCTATCTTATGCCTCTCAAAACGCGTTCGAGGCGATAAGAGAAACCGAATGTTTTATGCGCGTAGGCGGTTGTTTCCAACTTTTATGGAAGTAGTGTTTTGAGAGACATAAAATAGGTAAATTTGAAAAGTTGAAAAACCTGTCCGGAAAATGTTAAAGGGGTGTCCAGCCGGCCCTAATTGAACTCGACTGAAAGGCAATTGCAGATTCGGAATCTGCACGTCAAGACCTTTCAATATAGTAAATGGACGGTGGTCTACGGTAAAAATGACAAAAACCAACTTGGCGGCCAAGATGGCTGCCCCCATTGTTATAATGAACTGAGATGACAATTAATTGTATAATATTACATAGTAATCGTGGGTGATGTTTATTGTCAGCTCGTTGATGTAGGTAAATTTTAAAAGTTGAAAAACCTGTCCGGAAAACTTCAAAGGGGTGTCCAGCCGGCCCTAATTGAACTAGAGTGAAAGGCAATTGTAGATTCGGAATCTGCACGTCAAGACCTTTCCATAGAGTATATGGACGGTGGTCTACGGTAAAAATGACAAAAACCAACATGGCGGCCAAGATGGCGGCCCCCATTGCCATAACGAGCTGAGATGACAGTTAATTGTATAATATTACATAGTAATCGTGGGTGATGTTTATTGTCCGCTCGTTGTTGTAGGTAAATTTGAAAAGTTGAAAAACCTGTCCGGAAAATGTTAAAGGGCTGTCCAGCCGGCCCTAATTGAACTAGACTGAAATGCAAATGTGGATTCGGAATCTGCACGTCAAGAGCTTTCCATAGAGTATGTGGACTGTGGTCTACTGTAAAAATAACAAAAACCAACATGGCGGCCAAGATGGCAGCCCCCATTGTCATAACGAGCTGAGATGACAATTAATTGTATAATATTACATAGTAATCGTGGGTGATGTTTATTGTCCGCTCGTTGTTGTAGGTAAATTTGAAAATTTGAAAAACCTGTCCAGAAAATTTTAAAGGGGTGTCCAGCCGGCTCTAATTGAACTAGAGTGAAAGGCAATTGTAGATTCGGAAACCGTACGTCAAGACCTTTGCGGAGTATATGGACGGTGGTCTACTGTAAAAATAACAAAAACCAACATGGCGGCCAAGATGGCGGCCCCTATTGTCATAACGAGCTGAGATGACAATTAGTTGTATAATATTACATAGTAATCGTGGGTGATGTTTATTGTCAGCTCGTTGTTGTAGGTAAATTTGAAAAGTTGAAAAACCTGTATGGAAAACTTTAAAGGGGTGTCCAGCCGGCACTAATTGAACTAGAGTGAAATGCAATTGTAGATTCGGAATCCGTACGTCAAGACCTTTCCATAGAGTATATGGACGGTGGTCTACGGTCAAAATAACAAATGGAGTATTGGCACGCCATACGGGAAAGAAATTGCAAAAGGACGCATATGAATTTTTTAAATAAGGTATAGTTTGTGATGTCATGTGATCTATGTTTTACCACTTTTATATTATGGCGAAGGTAAAGGAAAGTGGTAAAGATTGATTGACTTGGTGTTTTAAGTCCACTTTATGCACAGTAAGGCTAATTGGGACTGTTGGTTGGTTGATTTGGTGTTTTAAGTCCACTTTATGCACAGTAAGGCTAATTGGGACTGGGCCTACAGTTTAAAGTGGGATCCGAACCACTTGTGCCTCCACCGGGTATCGAACCCGGGACCCCTTGATTACAAGGCGACGACGCTGCCACTGCGCCATCGGAGAGGCGCTAATTGGGACTGGACTTACAGTTTAAAGTGGGATCCGAACCAGTATGTGCTTCCACCGGGTATCAAACCGGGACCCTTTTATTACAAGACGACGAAGTTGTTGCCACTACGCAATCGGGGAGGCCAATAGTGGCGAAGAACATAAGTTTAGGTAATGTTACTTTCGTCACGTTATGATCAAGGTGGTCCCTACTTCGATACTCGATGGTGACACCCAACAGCGCTAATAGCTTCTATCTTATGCCTCTCAAAAGGCGTTCGAGGCGATAAGAGAAAGCGAATGTTTTATGCGCGTAGGCGGTTGTATCCAACTTTTATGGAAGTAGTGTTTTGAGAGACATAAGATAGGTAAATTTGAAAAGTTGAAAAACCTGTCCGGAAAATGTTAAAGGGCTGTCCAGCCGGCCCTAATTGAACTAGACTGAAAGGCAAATGTGGATTCGGAATCTGAACGTCAAGAGATTTCCATAGAGTATATGGACGGTGGTCTACGGTAAAAATAACAAAAACCAACATGGCGGCCAAGATGGCGGCCCCCATTGTCATAACGAGCTGAGATGACAATTAATTGTATAATATTTCATAGTAATCGTGGGTGATGTTTATTGTCCGCTCGTTGTTGTAGGTAAATTTGTAAATTTGAAAAACCTGTCCAGAAAATTTGAAAGGGGTGTCCAGCCGGCTCTAATTGAACTAGAGTGAAAGGCAATTGTAGATTTGGAATCCGTACGTCAAGACCTTTCCAGAGTATATGGACGGTGGTCTACGGTAAAAATAACAAAAACCAACATGACGGCCAAGATGGCGGCCCCCATTGTCATAACGAGCTGAGATGACAATTAGTTGTATAATATTACATAGTAATCGTGGGTGATGTTTATTGTCAGCTCGTTGATGTAGGTAAATTTGAAAAGTTGAAAAACCTGTCCGGAAAACTTCAAAAGGGTGTCCAGCCGGCCCTAATTGAACTAGAGTGAAAGGCAATTGTAGATACGGAATCCGTACGTCAAGACCTTTCCATAGAGTATATGGACTGTGGTCTACGGTCAAAATAACAAATGGAGTATTGGCACGCCATACGGGGAAAGAAATTGCAAAAGGACGCATATGAATTTTTTAGATAAGGTATAGTTTGTGATGTCATGTGATCTATGTTTTACCACTTTTATATTATCGCGAAGGTGAAGGAATGTGGTAAAGATTGATTGACTTGGTGTTTTAAGTCCACTTTATGCACAGTAATGCTAATTGGGACTGTTGGTTGGTTGATTTGTTGTTTTAAGTCCACTTTATGCACAGTAAGGCTAATTGGGACTGGACCTACAGTTTAAAGTGGGATCCGAACCACTTGTGCCTCCACCGGGTATCGAACCCGTGACCCCTTGATTACAAGGCGACGACGCTGTTGCCACTACGCAATCGGGGAGGCCAATAGTGGAGAAGAACATAAGTATAGGTAACGTTACTTTCGTCACGTTATGATCAAGGTGGTCCCTTCTTCGATACCCGATGGGTTTCACCCAAGAGTGCTAATAGCTTCTATCTTATGCCTCTCAAAACGCGTTCGAGGCGATAAGAGAAAGCGAATGTTTTATGCGCGTAGGCGGTTGTTTCCAACTTTTATGGAAGTAGTGTTTTGAGAGACATAAAATAGGTAAATTTGAAAAGTTGAAAAACCTGTCCGGAAAATGTTAAAGGGCTGTCCAGCCGGCCCTAATTCAACTAGACTGAAAGGCAATTGTAGATTAGGAATCTGCACGTCAAGGCCTTTCCATAGAGTATATGGACGGTGATCTACGGTAAAAATGACAAAAACCAACATGGCGGCCAAGATGGCGGCCCCCATTGTCATAACGAGCTGAGATGACAATTAATTGTATAATATTACATAGTAATCGTATGTGATGTTTATTGTCCGCTCGTTGTTGTAGGTAAATTTGAAAAGTTGAAAAACCTGTCCGGAAAAATTTAAAGGGGTGTCCAGCCGGCCCTAATTGAACTAGAGTGAAAGGCAATTGCAGATTCGGAATACGTACGTCAAGACCTTTCCTTAGAGTATATGGACGGTGGTCAACGGTAAAAATAACAAAAACCAACATTGCGGCCAAGATGGCGGCAACCATTGTCATAACAAGGTGAGATGACAATTAATTGTATAATATTACATAGTAATCGTGGGTGATGTTTATTGTCAGCTCGTTGTTGTAGGTAAATTTCAAAAGTTGAAAAACCTACCAGAAAACTTTAAAGGGGTGTCCAGCCGGCACTAATTGAACTAGAGTGAAAGGCAATTGTAGATTTGGAATCCGTACGTCAAGACCTTTCCAGAGTATATGGACGGTGGTCTACGGTAAAAATAACAAAAACCAACATTGCGGCCAAGATGGCGGCAACCATTGTCATAACAAGGTGAGATGACAATTAATTGTATAATATTACATAGTAATCGTGGGTGATGTTTATTGTCAGCTCGTTGTTGTAGGTAAATTTCAAAAGTTGAAAAACCTACCAGAAAACTTTAAAGGGGTGTCCAGCCGGCACTAATTGAACTAGAGTGAAAGGCAATTGTAGATTCGGAATCCGTACGTCAAGTCCTTTCCATAGAGTATATGGACGGTGGTCTACCGTCAAAGTAACAAATGGAGTATTGGCACGCCATACGGGGAGAGAAATTGCAAAAGGACGCATATGATTTTTTTAGATAAGGTATAGTTTGTGATGTCATGTGATCTATGTTTTACCTCTTTTATATTATCGCGAAGGTGAAGGAAAGTGGTAAAGATTGATTGACTTTGTGTTTTAAGTCCACTTTATGCACAGTAATGCTAATTGGGACTGTTGGTTGTTTGATTTGGTGTTTTAAGTCCACTTTATGCACAGTAAGGCTAATTGGGACTGGACTTACAGTTTAAAGTGGGATCCGAACCACTTGTGCCTCCACCGGGTAACGAACCCGTAACCCCTTGATTACAAGGCGACGACGCTGCCACTGCGCCATCGAAGAGGCGCTAATTGGGACTGGACTTACAGTTTAAAGTGGGATCCGAACCAGTATGTGCTTCCACAGGGTATCGAAAACGGGACCCTTTTATTACAAGACGACGAAGTTGTTGCCACTACGCAATCGGGGAGGCCAATAGTGGCGAAGAACATAAGTATAGGTAACGTTACTTTCGTCATGTTATGATCAAGGTGGTCCCTTCTTCGATACCCGATGGTGACACCCAACAGTGCTAATAGCTTCTATCTTATGCCTCTCAAAACGCGTTCGAGGCGATAAGAGAAACCGAATGTTTTATGCGCGTAGGCGGTTGTTTCCAACTTTTATGGAAGTAGTGTTTTGAGTGACATAAAATAGGTAAATTTGAAAAGTTGAAAAACCTGTCCGGAAAATGTTAAAGGGGTGTCCAGCCGGCCCTAATTGAACTCGACTGAAAGGCAATTGCAGATTCGGAATCTGCACGTCAAGACCTTTCAATATAGTATATGGACGGTGGTCTACGGTAAAAATGACAAAAACCAACATGGCGGCCAAGATGGCGGCCCCCATTGTCATAACGAGCTGAGATGACAATTAATTGTATAATATTACATAGTAATAGTGGGTGATGTTTATTGTCCGCTCGTTGTTGTAGGTAAATTTGAAAAGTTGAAAAACCTGTCCGGAAAACTTTAAAGGGGTGTCCAGCTGGCCCTAATTGAAATAGAGTGAAAGGCAATTGTAGATTCGGAATCCGTACGTCAAGACCTTTCCATAGAGTATATGGACGGTGGTCTACGGTAAAAATAACAAAAACCAACATGGCGGCCAAGATGGCGGCCCCCATTGTCATAACGAACTGAGATGACAATTAATTGTATAATATTACATAGTAATCGTGGGTGATGTTTATTGTCAGCTCGTTGATGTAGGTAAATTTTAAAAGTTGAAAAACCTGTCCGGAAAACTTCAAAGGGGTGTCCAGCCGGCCCTAATTGAACTAGAGTGAAAGGCAATTGTAGATTCGGAATCTGCACGTCAAGACCTTTCCATAGAGTATATGGACGGTGGTCTACGGTAAAAATGACAAAAACCAACATGGCGGCCAAGATGGCGGCCCCCATTGTCATAACGAGCTGAGATGACAATTAATTGTATAATATTACATAGTAATCGTGGGTGATGTTTATTGTCCGCTCGTTGTTGTAGGTAAATTTGAAAAGTTGAAAAACCTGTCCGGAAAATGTTAAAGGGCTGTCCAGCCGGCCCTAATTGAACTAGACTGAAATGCAAATGTGTATTCGGAATCTGCACGTCAACAGCTTTCCATAGAGTATGTGGACTGTGGTCTACTGTAAAAATAACAAAAACCAACATGGCGGCCAAGATGGCAGCCCCCATTGTCATAACGAGCTGAGATGACAATTAATTGTATAATATTACATAGTAATCGTGGGTGATGTTTATTGTCCGCTCGTTGTTGTAGGTAAATTTGAAAATTTGAAAAACCTGTCCAGAAAATTTTAAAGGGGTGTCCAGCCGGCTCTAATTGAACTAGAGTGAAAGGCAATTGTAGATTCGGAATCCGTACGTCAAGACCTTTCCAGAGTATATGGACGGTGGTCTACGGTAAAAATAACAAAAACCAACATGGCGGCCAAGATGGCGGCCCCCATTGTCATAACGAGCTGAGATGACAATTAGTTGTATAATATTACATAGTAATCGTGGGTGATGTTTATTGTCAGCTCGTTGTTGTAGGTAAATTTGAAAAGTTGAAAAACCTGTATGGAAAACTTTAAAGGGGTGTCCAGCCGGCACTAATTGAACTAGAGTGAAAGGCAATTGTAGATTCGGAAACCGTACGTCAAGACCTTTCCATAGAGTATATGGACGGTGGTCTACGGTCAAAATAACAAATGGAGAATTGGCACGCCATACGGGAAAGAAATTGCAAAAGGACGCATATGAATTTTTTAGATAAGGTATAGTTTGTGATGTCATGTGATCTATGTTTTACCACTTTTATATTATGGCGAAGGTAAAGGAAAGTGGTAAAGATTGATTGACTTGGTGTTTTAAGTCCACTTTATGCACAGTAAGGCTAATTGGGACTGTTGGTTGGTTGATTTGGTGTTTTAAGTCCACTTTATGCACAGTAAGGCTAATTGGGACTGGTCCTACAGTTTAAAGTGGGATCCGAACCACTTGTGCCTCCACCGGGTATCGAACCCGGGACCCCTTGATTACAAGGCGACGACGCTGCCACTGCGCCATCGGAGAGGCGCTAATTGGGACTGGACTTACAGTTTAAAGTGGGATCCGAACCAGTATGTGCTTCCACCGGGTATCAAAACCGGGACCCTTTTATTACAAGACGACGAAGTTGTTGCCACTACGCAATCGGGGAGGCCAATAGTGGCGAAGAACATAAGTTTAGGTAATGTTACTTTCGTCACGTTATGATCAAGGTGGTCCCTACTTCGATACTCGATGGTGACACCCAACAGCGCTAATAGCTTCTATCTTATGCCTCTCAAAAGGCGTTCGAGGCGATAAGAGAAAGCGAATGTTTTATGCGCGTAGGCGGTTGTATCCAACTTTTATGGAAGTAGTGTTTTGAGAGACATAAGATAGGTAAATTTGAAAAGTTGAAAAACCTGTCCGGAAAATGTTAAAGGGCTGTCCAGCCGGCCCTAATTGAACTAGACTGAAAGGCAAATGTGGATTCGGAATCTGAACGTCAAGAGCTTTCCATAGAGTATATGGACGGTGGTCTACGGTAAAAATAACAAAAACCAACATGGCGCCCAAGATGGCGGCCCCCATTGTCATAACGAGCTGAGATGACAATTAATTGTATAATATTTCATAGTAATCGTGGGTGATGTTTATTGTCCGCTCGTTGTTGTAGGTAAATTTGTAAATTTGAAAAACCTGTCCAGAAAATTTAAAGGGGTGTCCAGCCGGCTCTAATTGAACTAGAGTGAAAGGCAATTGTAGATTTGGAATCCGTACGTCAAGACCTTTCCAGAGTATATGGACGGTGGTCTACGGTAAAAATAACAAAAACCAACATCGCGGCCAAGATGGCGGCAACCATTGTCATAACAAGGTGAGATGACAATTAATTGTATAATATTACATAGTAATCGTGGGTGATGTTTATTGTCAGCTCGTTGTTGTAGGTAAATTTCAAAAGTTGAAAAACCTACCAGAAAACTTTAAAGGGGTGTCCAGCCGGCACTAATTGAACTAGAGTGAAAGGCAATTGTAGATTCGGAATCCGTACGTCAAGTCCTTTCCATAGAGTATATGGACGGTGGTCTACCGTCAAAGTAACAAATGGAGTATTGGCACGCCATACGGGGAGAGAAATTGCAAAAGGACGCATATGATTTTTTTAGATAAGGTATAGTTTGTGATGTCATGTGATCTATGTTTTACCTCTTTTATATTATCGCGAAGGTGAAGGAAAGTGGTAAAGATTGATTGACTTTGTGTTTTAAGTCCACTTTATGCACAGTAATGCTAATTGGGACTGTTGGTTGTTTGATTTGGTGTTTTAAGTCCACTTTATGCACAGTAAGGCTAATTGGGACTGGACTTACAGTTTAAAGTGGGATCCGAACCACTTGTGCCTCCACCGGGTAACGAACCCGGGACCCCTTGATTACAAGGCGACGACGCTGCCACTGCGCCATCGAAGAGGCGCTAATTGGGACTGGACTTACAGTTTAAAGTGGGATCCGAACCAGTATGTGCTTCCACCGGGTATCGAAAACGGGACCCTTTTATTACAAGACGACGAAGTTGTTGCCACTACGCAATCGGGGAGGCCAATAGTGGCGAAGAACATAAGTATAGGTAACGTTACTTTCGTCACGTTATGATCAAGGTGGTCCCTTCTTCGATACCCGATGGTGACACCCAACAGTGCTAATAGCTTCTATCTTATGCCTCTCAAACGCGTTCGAGGCGATAAGAGAAACCGAATGTTTTATGCGCGTAGGCGGTTGTTTCCAACTTTTATGGAAGTAGTGTTTTGAGAGACATAAAATAGGTAAATTTGAAAAGTTGAAAAACCTGTCCGGAAAATGTTAAAGGGGTGTCCAGCCGGCCCTAATTGAACTCGACTGAAAGGCAATTGCAGATTCGGAATCTGCACGTCAAGACCTTTCAATATATTATATGGACGGTGGTCTACGGTAAAAATGACAAAAACCAACATGGCGGCCAAGATGGCGGCCCCCATTGTCATAACGAGCTGAGATGACAATTAATTGTATAATATTACATAGTAATCGTGGGTGATGTTTATTGTCCGCTCGTTGTTGTAGGTAAATTTGAAAAGTTGAAAAACCTGTCCGGAAAACTTTAAAGGGGTGTCCAGCTTGCCCTAATTGAAATAGAGTGAAAGGCAATTGTAGATTCGGAATCCGTACGTCAAGACCTTTCCATAGAGTATATGGACGGTGGTCTACGGTAAAAATAACAAAAACCAACATGGCGGCCAAGATGGCGGCCCCCATTGTCATAACGAACTGAGATGACAATTAATTGTATAATATTACATAGTAATCGTGGGTGATGTTTATTGTCAGCTCGTTGATGTAGGTAAATTTTAAAAGTTGAAAAACCTGTCCGGAAAACTTCAAAGGGTTGTCCAGCCGGCCCTAATTGAACTAGAGTGAAAGGCAATTGTAGATTCGGAATCTGCACGTCAAGACCTTTCCATAGAGTATATGGACGGTGGTCTACGGTAAAAATGACAAAAACCAACATGGCGGCCAAGATGGCAGCCTCCATTGTCATAACGAGCTGAGATGACAATTAATTGTATAATATTACATAGTAATCGTGGGTGATGTTTATTGTCCGCTCGTTGTTGTAGGTAAATTTGAAAAGTTGAAAAACCTGTCCGGAAAATGTTAAAGGGCTGTCCAGCCGGCCCTAATTGAACTAGACTGAAATGCAAATGTGGATTCGGAATCTGCACGTCAAGAGCTTTCCATAGAGTATGTGGACTGTGGTCTACTGTAAAAATAACAAAAACCAACATGGCGGCCAAGATGGCACCCCCATTGTCATAACGAGCTGAGATGACAATTAATTGTATAATATTACATAGTAATCGTGGGTGATGTTTATTGTCCGCTCGTTGTTGTAGGTAAATTTGAAAATTTGAAAAACCTGTCCAGAAAATTTTAAAGGGGTGTCCAGCCGGCTCTAATTGAACTAGAGTGAAAGGCAATTGTAGATTCGGAATCCGTACGTCAAGACCTTTCCAGAGTATATGGACGGTGGTCTACGGTAAAGATAACAAAAACCAACATGGCGGCCAAGATGGCGGCCCCCATTGTCATAACGAGCTGAGATGACAATTAGTTGTATAATATTACATAGTAATCGTGGGTGATGTTTATTGTCAGCTCGTTGTTGTAGGTAAATTTGAAAAGTTGAAAAACCTGTATGGAAAACTTTAAAGGGGTGTCCAGCCGGCACTAATTGAACTAGAGTGAAAGGCAATTGTAGATTCGGAATCCGTACGTCAAGACCTTTCCATAGAGTATATGGACGGTGGTCTACCGTCAAAGTAACAAATGGAGTATTGGCACGCCATACGGGAAAGAAATTGCAAAAAACGCATATGAATTTTTTAGATAAGGTATAGTTTGTGATGTCATGTGATCTATGTTTTACCACTTTTATATTATGGCGAAGGTAAAGGAAAGTGGTATAGATTGATTGACTTGGTGTTTTAAGTCCACTTTATGCACAGTAAGGCTAATTGGGACTGTTGGTTGGTTGATTTGGTGTTTTAAGTCCACTTTATGCACAGTAAGGCTAATTGGGACTGGACCTACAGTTTAAAGTGGGATCCGAACCACTTGTGCCTCCACCGGGTATCGAACCCGGGACCCCTTGATTACAAGGCGACGACGCTGCCACTGCGCCATCGGAGAGGCGCTAATTGGGACTGGACTTACAGTTTAAATTGCGTTCCGAACCAGTATGTTCTTCCACCGGGTATCGAAACCGGGAACCTTTTATTACAAGACGACGAAGCTGTTGCCACTACGCAATCGGGGAGGCCAATAGTGGCGAAGAACATAAGTATAGGTAATGTTACTTTCGTCAAGTTATGATCAAGGTGGTCCCTTCTTCGATACCCGATGGTGACACCCAACAGCGCTAATAGCTTCTATCTTATGCCTCTCAAAACGCGTTCGAGGCGATAAGAGAAAGCGAATGTTTTATGCGCGTAGGCGGTTGTTTCCAACCTTTATCGAAGTAGTGTTTTGAGAGACATAAGATAGGTAAATTTGAAAAGTTGAATAACTTGTCCGGAAAATGTTAAAGGGGTGTCCAGCCGGCCCTAATTGAACTAGACTGAAAGGCAATTGTAGATTCGGAATCTGCACGTCAAGACCTTTCCATAGAGTATATGGACGGTGGTCTACGGTAAAAATAACAAAAACCAACATGGCAGCCAAGATGGCGGCCCCCATTGTCATAACGAGCTGAGATGACAATTAATTGTATAATATTACATAGTAATCGTGGGTGATGTTTATTGTCAGATCGTTGTTGTAGTTAAATTTGAAAAGTTGAAAAACCTGTCCGGAAAACTTTAAAGGGGTGTCCAGCCGGCTCTAATTAAACTAGAGTGAAAGGCAATTGTAGATTCGGAATCCGTACGTCAAGACCTTTCCAGAGTATATGGACGGTGGTCTACGGTAAAAATAACAAAAACCAACATGACGGCCAAGATGCGGCCCCCATTGTCATAACGAGCTGAGATGACAATTAGTTGTATAATATTACATAGTAATCGTGGGTGATGTTTATTGTCAGCTCGTTGTTGTAGGTAAATTTGAAAAGTTGAAAAACCTGTCCGGAAAACTTTAAAGGGGTGTCCAGCCGGCCCTAATTAAACTAGAGTGAAAGGCAATTGTAGATTCGGAATCCGTACGTCAAGACCTTTCCATAGAGTATATGGACGGTGGTCTACCGTCAAAATAACAAATGGAGTATTTGCACGCCATACGGGGAGAGAAATTGCAAAAGGACGCATATGAATTTTTTAGATAAGGTATAGTTTGTGATGTCATGTGATCTATGTTTTACCACTTTTATATTATCGCGAAGGTGAAGGAAAGTGGTAAAGATTGATTGACTTGGTGTTTTAAGTCCACTTTATGCACAGTAATGCTAACTGGGACTGTTGGTTGGTTGATTTGGTGTTTTAAGTCCACTTTATGCACAGTAAGGCTAATTGGGACTGGACTTACAGTTTAAAGTGGGATCCGAACCACTTGTGCCTCCACCGGGTATCGAAACCGGGACCCCTTGATTACAAGGCGACGACGCTGCCACTGCGCCATCGGAGAGGCACTAATTGGGACTGGACTTACAGTTTAAATTGCGTTCCGAACCAGTATGTTCTTCCACCGGGTATCGAAACCGGGAACCTTTTATTACAAGACGACGTAGCTGTTGCCACTACGCAATCGGGGAGGCAAATAGTGGCGAAGAACATAAGTATAGGTAATGTTACTTTCGTCAAGTTATGATCAAGGTGGTCCCTTCTTCGATACCCGATGGTGACACCCAACAGCGCTAATAGCTTCTATCTGATGTCTCTCAAAACGCGTTCGAGGCGATAAGAGAAAGCGAATGTTTTATGCGCGTAGCCGGTTGTTTCCAACCTTTATCGAAGTAGTGTTTTGAGAGACATAAGATAGGTAAATTTGAATAGTTGAATAACTTGTCCGGAAAATGTTAAAGGGCTGTCCAGCCGGCCCTAATTGAACTAGACTGAAAGGCAATTGCAGATTCGGAATCTGCACGTCAAGACCTTTCCATAGAGTATATGGACGGTGATCTACTGTAAAAATAACAAAAACCAACATGGCGGCCAAGATGGCGGCCCCCATTGTCATAACGCGCTGAGATGACAATTAATTGTATAATATTACATAGTAATCGTGGGTGATGTTTATTGTCAGCTCGTTGTTGTAGGTAAATTTGAAAAGTTGAAAAACTTGTCCGGAAAACTTCAAAGGGGTGTCCAGCCGGCACTAATTGAACTAGAGTGAAAGTTAATTGTAGATTCGGAATCCGTAAGTCAAGACCTTTCCATAGAATATATGGACGGTGGTCTACGGTCAAAATAACAAATGAAGTATTGGCACGCCATACGGGGAAAGAAATTGCAAAAGGACGCATATGAATTTTTTAGATAAGGTATAGTTTGTGATGGCATGTGATCTATGTTTTACCACATTTATATTATCGCGAAGGTAAAGGAAAGTGGTAAAGATTGATTGACTTGGTGTTTTAAGTCCACTTTATGCACAGTAAGGCTAATTGGGACTGTTGGTTGGTTGATTTGGTGTTTTAAGTCCACTTTATGCACAGTAAGACTAATTGGGACGAGACCTAGAGTTTAAAGTGGGATCCGAACCACTTGTGCCTCCACCGGGTATCGAACCCGGGACCCCTTGATTACAAGGCGACGACGCTGCCACTGCGCCATCGTAGAGGCGCTAATTGGGACTGGACTTACAGTTTAAAGTGGGATCCGAACCAGTATGTGCTTCCACCGGGTATCGAAACCGGGACCCTTTTATTACAAGACGACGAAGCTGTTGCCACTACGCAATCGGGGAGGCCAATAGTGGCGAAGAACATAAGTTTAGGTAATGTTACTTTCGTCACGTTATGATCAAGGTGGTCCGTTCTTCGATACCCGATGGTGACACCCAACAGCGCTAATAGCTTCTATCTTATGCCTCTCAAAACGCGTTCGAGGCGATAAGAGAAAGCGAATGTTTTATGCGCGTAGGCGGTTGTTTCCAACTTTTATTGAAGTAGTGTATTGAGAGACATAAAATAGGTAAATTTGAAAAGTTGAAAAACCTGTCCGGAAAATGTTAAAGAGCTGTCCAGCCGGCCCTAATTGAACTAGACTGAAAGGCAATTGTAGATTCGGAATCCGTACGTCAAGACCTTTCCATAGAGTATATGGACGGTGGTCTACGGTCAAAATTACAAATGGAGTATTGGCACGCCATACGGGTAAAGAAATTGCAAAAGGACGCATATGAATTTTTTAGATAAGGTATAGTTTGTGATGTCATGTGATCTATGTTTTACCACTTTTATATTATCGCGAAGGTGAAGGAAAGTTTTAAAGATTGATTGACTTGGTGTTTTAAGTCCACTTTATGCACAGTAATGCTAATTGGGACTGTTGGTTTGTTGATTTGTTGTTTTAAGTCCACTTTATGCACAGTAAGGCTAATTGGGACTGGACCTACAGTTTAAAGTGGGATCCGAACCACTTGTGCCTCCACCGGGTATCGAACCCGTGACCCCTTGATTACAAGGCGACGACGCTGTTGCCACTACGCAATCGGGGAGGCCAATAGTGGCGAAGAACATAAGTATAGGTAACGTTACTTTCGTCACGTTATGATCAAGGTGGTCCCTTCTTCGATACCCGATGGTGACACCCAACAGTGCTAATAGCTTCTATCTTATGAATCTCAAAACGCGTTCGAGGCGATAAGAGAAAGCGAATGTTCTATGCGCGTAGGCGGTTGTTTCCAACTTTTATCGAAGTAGTGTTTTGAGAGACATAAAATAGGTAAATTTGAAAAGTTGAAAAACCTGTCCGGAAAATGTTAAAGGGGTGTCCAGCCGGCCCTAATTGAACTAGAGTGAAAGTTAATTGTAGATTCGGAATCCGTATGTCAAGACCTTTCCATAGAGTATATGCACGGTGGTCTACGGTAAAAATTACAAAAACCAACATGGCGGCCAAGATGGCGGCAACCATTGTCATTACAAGCTGAGATGACAATTAATTGTATAATATTACATAGTAATCGTGGGTGATGTTTATTGTCAGCTCGTTGTTGTAGGTAAATTTGAAAAGTTGAAAAACCTGTCCGGAAAATATTAAAGGGGTGTCCAGCCGGCACTAATTGAACTAGAGTGAATGGCAATTGTAGATTCGGAATCCGTACGTCAAGACCTTTCCATAGAGTATATGGACGGCGGTCTACGGTAAAAATTACAAAAACCAACATGGCGGCCAAGATGGCGGCAACCATTGTCATTACAAGCTGAGATGACAATTAATTGTATAATATTACATAGTAATCGTGGGTGATGTTTATTGTCAGCTCGTTGTTGTAGGTAAATTTGAAAAGTTGAAAAACCTGTCCGGAAAATATTAAAGGGGTGTCCAGCCGGCACTAATTGAACTAGAGTGAATGGCAATTGTAGATTCGTAATCCGTACGTCAAGACCTTTCCATAGAGTATATGGACGGCGGTCTACGGTCAAAATAACAAATGGAGTATTGGCACGCCATACGGGGAAAGAAATTGCAAAAGGACGCTTATGAATTTTTTAGATAAGGTATAGTTTGTGATGTCATGTGATCTATGTTTTACCACTTTTATATTATCGCGAAGGTAAAGGAAAGTTTTAAAGATTGATTGACTTGGTGTTCTAAGTCCACTTTATGCACAGTAAGGCTAATTGGGACTGTTGGTTGGTTGATTTGGTGTTTTAAGTCCACTTTATGCACAGTATGGCTAATTGGGACTGGGCCTACCGTTTAAAGTGGGATCCGAACCACTTGTGCCTCCACCGGGTATCGAACCCGGGACGAGTTGATTACGAGGCGACGACGCTGCCACTGCGCCATCGGAGAGGCGCTAATTGGGACTGGACTTACAGTTTAAAGTGGGATCCGAACCAGTATGTGGTTCCACCGGGTATCAAAAACGGGACCCTTTTATTACAAGACGACGAAGCTGTTGCCACTACGCAATCGGGGAGGCCAATAGTGGATAAGAACATAAGTTTAGGTAATGTTACTTTCGTCACGTTATGATCAAGGTCGTCCCTTCTTCGATACCCGATGGTGACACTCAACAGCGCTAATAGCTTCTATCTTATGCCTCTCAAATCGCGTTCGAGGCGATAAGAGAAAGCGAATGTTTTATGCGCGTAGGCGGTTGTTTCCAACTTTTATGGAAGTAGTGTTTTGAGAGACATAAAATAGGTAAATTTGAAAAGTTGAAAAACCTGTCCGGAAAATGTTAAAGGGGTGTCCAGCCGGCCCTAATTGAACTAGACCGAAAGGCAATTGTAGATTCGGAATCTGCACGTCAAGACCTTTCCATATAGTATATGGACGGTGGTCTACGGTAAAAATGACAAAAACCAACATGGCGGGTAAGATGGCGGCCCCCATTGTCATAACGAACTGAGATGACAATTAATTGTATAATATTACATAGTAATCGTGGGTGATGTTTATTGTCATCTCGTTGATGTAGGTAAATTTCAAAAGTTGAAAAACCAGTCCGGAAAACTTCAAAGGGGTGTCCAGCCGGCCCTAATTGAACTAGAGTGAAAGGCAATTGTAGATTCGGAATCTGCACGTCAAGACCTTTCCATAGAGTATATGGACGGTGGTCTACGGTCAAAATAACAAATGGAGTATTGGCACGCCATACGGGGAAAGAAATTGCAAAAGGACGCATATGAATTTTTTAGATAAGGTATAGTTTGTGATGTCATGTGATCTATGTTTTACCACATTTATATTATCGCGAAGGTAAAGGAAAGTGGTAATGATTGATTGACTTGGTGTTTTAAGTCCACTTTATGCACAGTAAGGCTAATTGGGACTGTTGGTTGGTTGATTTGGTGTTTTAAGTCCACTTTATGCACAGTAAGACTAATTGGGACGAGACCTAGAGTTTAAAGTGGGATCCGAACCACTTGTGCCTCCACCGGGTATCGAACCCGGGACCCCTTGATTACAAGGCGACGACGCTGCCACTGCGCCATCGTAGAGGCGCTAATTGGGACTGGACTTACAGTTTAAAGTGGGATCCGAACCAGTATGTGCTTCCACCGGGTATCGAAACCGGGACCCTTTTATTACAAGACGACGAAGCTGTTGCCACTACGCAATCGGGGAGGCCAATAGTGGCGAAGAACATAAGTTTAGGTAATGTTACTTTCGTCACGTTATGATCAAGGTGGTCCGTTCTTCGATACCCGATGGTGACACCCAACAGCGCTAATAGCTTCTATCTTATGCCTCTCAAAACGCGTTCGAGGCGATAAGAGAAAGCGAATGTTTTATGCGCGTAGGCGGTTGTTTCCAACTTTTATTGAAGTAGTGTATTGAGAGACATAAAATAGGTAAATTTGAAAAGTTGAAAAACCTGTCCGGAAAATGTTAAAGAGCTGTCCAGCCGGCCCTAATTGAACTAGACTGAAAGGCAATTGTAGATTCGGAATCTGCACGTCAAGACCTTTCCATAGAGTATATGGACGGTGGTCTACGGTAAAAATAACAAAAACCAACATGGTGGGCAAGATGGCGGCCCCCATTGTCATAACGAGCTGAGATGACAATTAATTGTATAATATTACATAGTAATCGTGGGTGATGTTTATTGTCAGCTCGTTGTTGTAGGTAAATTTGAAAAGTGGAAAAACCTCTCCGGAAAAATTTAAAGGGGTGTCCAGCCGGCCCTAATTGAACTAGAGTGCAAGGCAATTGTAGATTCGGAATCCGTACGTCAAGACCTTTCCATAGAGTATATGGACGGTGGTCTACGGTAAAAATAACAAAAACCAACATGGCGGCCAAGATGGCGGCCAACATTGTCATAACGAGCTGAGATGACAATTAATTGTATAATATTACATCGTAATCGTGGGTGATGTTTATTGCCAGCTCGTTGTTGTAGGTGAATTTGAAAAGTTGAAAAACCTGTCCGGAAAACTTCAAAGGGGTGTCCAGCCGGCCCTAATTGAACTCAAGTGAAAGGCAATTGTAGATTCGGAATCCGTACGTCAAGACCTTTCCATAGAGTATATGGACGGTGGTCTACGGTCAAAATTACAAATGGAGTATTGGCACGCCATACGGGTAAAGAAATTGCAAATGGACGCATATGAATTTTTTAGATAAGGTATAGTTTGTGATGTCATGTGATCTATGTTTTACCACTTTTATATTATCGCGAAGGTGAAGGAAAGTTTTAAAGATTGATTGACTTGGTGTTTTAAGTCCACTTTATGCACCGTAATGCTAATTGGGACTGTTGGTTGGTTGATTTGTTGTTTTAAGTCCACTTTATGCACAGTAACTCTAATTGGGACTGGACCTACAGTTTAAAGTGGGATCCGAACCACTTGTGCCTCCACCGGGTATCGAACCCGCGACCCCTTGATTACAAGGCGACGACGCTGTTGCCACTACGCAATCGGGGAGGCCAATAGTGGCGAAGAACATAAGTATAGGTAACGTTACTTTCGTCACGTTATGATCAAGGTGGTCCCTTCTTCGATACCCGATGGTGACACCCAACAGTGCTAATAGCTTCTATCTTATGAATCTCAAAACTCGTTCGAGGCGATAAGAGAAAGCGAATGTTTTATGCGCGTAGGCGGTTGTTTCCAACTTTTATCGAAGTAGTGTTTTGAGAGACATAAAATAGGTAAATTTGAAAAGTTGAAAAACCTGTCCGGAAAATGTTAAAGGGCTGTCCAGCCGGCCCTAATTGAACTAGACTGAAAGGCAATTGTAGATTCGGAATCTGCACGTCAAGACCTTTCCATAGAGTATATGGACGGTGGTCTACGGTAAAAATGACAAAAACCAAATGGCGGCCAAGATGGCGGCCCCCATTGTCATAACGAGCTGAGATGACAATTAATTGTATAATATTACATAGTAATCGTGGGTGATGTTTATTGTCCGCTCGTTGTTGTAGGTAAATTTGAAAAGTTGAAAAACATGTCCGGAAAAATTTAAAGGGGTGTCCAGCAGGCCCTAATTGAACTAACATGAAAGTTAATTGTAGATTCGGAATCCGTATGTCAAGACCTTTCCATAGAGTATATGGACGGTGGTCTACGGTAAAAATTACAAAAACCAACATGGCGGCCAAGATGGCGGCAACCATTGTCATTACAAGCTGAGATGACAATTAATTGTATAATATTACATAGTAATCGTGGGTGATGTTTATTGTCAGCTCGTTGTTGTAGGTAAATTTGAAAAGTTGAAAAACCTGTCCGGAAAATATTAAAGGGGTGTCCAGCCGGCACTAATTGAACTAGAGTGAATGGCAATTGTAGATTCGGAATCCGTACGTCAAGACCTTTCCATAGAGTATATGGACGGCGGTCTACGGTCAAAATAACAAATGGAGTATTGGCACGCCATACGGGGAAAGAAATTGCAAAAGGACGCTTATGAATTTTTTAGATAAGGTATAGTTTGTGATGTCATGTGATCTATGTTTTACCACTTTTATATTATCGCGAAGGTAAAGGAAAGTTTTAAAGATTGATTGACTTGGTGTTCTAAGTCCACTTTATGCACAGTAAGGCTAATTGGGACTGTTGGTTGGTTGATTTGGTGTTTTAAGTCCACTTTATGCACAGTATGGCTAATTGGGACTGGGCCTACCGTTTAAAGTGGGATCCGAACCACTTGTGCCTCCACCGGGTATCGAACCCGGGACGAGTTGATTACGAGGCGACGACGCTGCCACTGCGCCATTAGAGAGGCGCTAATTGGGACTGGACTTACAGTTTAAAGTGGGATCCGAACCAGTATGTGGTTCCACCGGGTATCAAAAACGGGACCCTTTTATTACAAGACGACGAAGCTGTTGCCACTACGCAATCGGGGAGGCCAATAGTGGATAAGAACATAAGTTTAGGTAATGTTACTTTCGTCACGTTATGATCAAGGTCGTCCCTTCTTCGATACCCGATGGTGACACTCAACAGCGCTAATAGCTTCTATCTTATGCCTCTCAAATCGCGTTCGAGGCGATAAGAGAAAGCGAATGTTTTATGCGCGTAGGCGGTTGTTTCCAACTTTTATGGAAGTAGTGTTTTGAGAGACATAAAATAGGTAAATTTGAAAAGTTGAAAAACCTGTCCGGAAAATGTTAAAGGGGTGTCCAGCCGGCCCTAATTGAACTAGACCGAAAGGCAATTGTAGATTCGGAATCTGCACGTCAAGACCTTTCCATATAGTATATGGACGGTGGTCTACGGTAAAAGTGACAAAAACCAACATGGCGGCCAAGATGGCGGCCCCCATTGTCATAACGAGCTGAGATGACAATTAATTGTATAATATTACATAGTAATCGTGGGTGATGTTTATTGTCATCTCGTTGATGTAGGAAATTTTTAAAAGTTGAAAAACCAGTCCGGAAAACTTCAAAGGGGTGTCCAGCCGGCCCTAATTGAACTAGACTGAAATGCAAATGTGGATTCGGAATCTGCACGTCAAGAGCTTTCCATAGAGTATGTGGACTGTGGTCTACGGTAAAAATAACAAAAACCAACATGGCGGCCAAGATGGCAGCCCCCATTGTCATAACGAGCTGAGATGACAATTAATTGTATAATATTACATAGTAATCGTGGGTGATGTTTATTGTCCGCTCGTTGTTGTAGGTAAATTTGAAAATTTGAAAAACCTGTCCAGAAAATTTTAAAGGGGTGTCCAGCCGGCTCTAATTGAACTAGAGTGAAAGGCAATTGTAGATTCGGAATCCGTACGTCAAGACCTTTGCAGAGTATATGCACGGTGGTCTACGGTAAAAATAACAAAAACCAACATGGCGGCCAAGATGGCGGCCCCCATTGTCATAACGAGCTGAGATGACAATTAGTTGTATAATATTACATAGTAATCGTGGGTGATGTTTATTGTCAGTTCGTTGTTGTAGGTAAATTTGAAAAGTTGAAAAACCTGTTCGGAAAACTTTAAAGGGGTGTCCAGAAGGCACTAATTGAACTAGAGTGAAAGACAATTGTAGATTCGGAATCCGTACGTCAAGACCTTTCCATAGAGTATATGGACGGTGGTCTACGGTCAAAATAACAAATGGAGTATTGGCACGCCATACGGGAAAGAAATTGCAAAAGGACGCATATGAATTTTTTAGATAAGGTATAGTTTGTGATGTCATGTGATCTATGTTTTACCACTTTTATATTATGGCGAAGGTAAAGGAAAGTGGTAAAGATTGATTGACTTAGTGTTTTAAGTCAACTTTATGCACAGTAAGGCTAATTGGGACTGTTGGTTGGTTGATTTGGTGTTTTAAGTTCACTTTATGCACAGTAAGGCTAATTGGGACTGGGCCTACAGTTTAAAGTGGGATCCGAACCACTTGTGCCTCCACCGGGTATCGAACCCGGGACCCCTTGATTACAAGGCGACGACGCTGCCACTGCGCCATCGGAGAGGCGCTAATTGGGACTGGACTTACAGTTTAAAGTGGGATCCGAACCAGTATGTGCTTCCACCGGGTATCAAAACCGGGACCCTTTTATTACAAGACGACGAAGTTGTTGCCACTACACAATCGGGGAGGCCAATAGTGGCGAAGAACATAAGTTTAGGTAATGTTACTTTCGTCACGTTATGATCAAGGTGGTCCCTACTTCGATACTCGATGGTGACACCCAACAGCGCTAATAGCTTCTATCTTATGCCTCTCAAAAGGCGTTCGAGGCGATAAGAGAAAGCGAATGTTTTATGCGCGTAGGCGGTTGTATCCAACTTTTATGGAAGTAGTGTTTTGAGAGACATAAAATAGGTAAATTTGAAAAGTTGAAAAACCTGTCCGGAAAATGTTAAAGGGGGTCCAGCCGGCCCTAATTGAACTAGACTGAAAGGCAATTGTAGATTCGGAATCTGCACGTCAAGACCTTTCCATAGAGTATATGGACGGTGGTCTACGGTAAAAATAACAAAAACCAACATGGCAGCCAAGATGGCGGCCCCCATTGTCATAACGAGCTGAGATGACAATTAATTGTATAATATTACATAGTAATCGTGGGTGATGTTTATTGTCAGATCGTTGTTGTAGTTAAATTTGAAAAGTTGAAAAACCTGTCCGGAAAACTTTAAAGGGGTGTCCAGCCGGCTCTAATTGAACTAGAGTGAAAGGCAATTGTAGATTCGGAATCCGTACGTCAAGACCTTTCCAGAGTATATGGACGGTGGTCTACGGTAAAAATAACAAAAACCAACATGACGGCCAAGATGCGGCCCCCATTGTCATTACAAGCTGAGATGACAATTAATTGTATAATATTACATAGTAATCGTGGGTGATGTTTATTGTCAGCTCGTTGTTGTAGGTAAATTTGAAAAGTTGAAAAACCTGTCCGGAAAATATTAAAGGGGTGTCCAGCCGGCACTAATTGAACTAGAGTGAATGGCAATTGTAGATTCGTAATCCGTACGTCAAGACCTTTCCATAGAGTATATGGACGGCGGTCTACGGTCAAAATAACAAATGGAGTATTGGCACGCCATACGGGGAAAGAAATTGCAAAAGGACGCTTATGAATTTTTTAGATAAGGTATAGTTTGTGATGTCATGTGATCTATGTTTTACCACTTTTATATTATCGCGAAGGTAAAGGAAAGTTTTAAAGATTGATTGACTTGGTGTTCTAAGTCCACTTTATGCACAGTAAGGCTAATTGGGACTGTTGGTTGGTTGATTTGGTGTTTTAAGTCCACTTTATGCACAGTATGGCTAATTGGGAGTGGGCCTACCGTTTAAAGTGGGATCCGAACCACTTGTGCCTCCACCGGGTATCGAACCCGGGACGAGTTGATTACGAGGCGACGACGCTGCCACTGCGCCATCGGAGAGGCGCTAATTGGGACTGGACTTACAGTTTAAAGTGGGATCCGAACCAGTATGTGGTTCCACCGGGTATCAAAAACGGGACCCTTTTATTACAAGACGACGAAGCTGTTGCCACTACGCAATCGGGGAGGCCAATAGTGGATAAGAACATAAGTTTAGGTAATGTTACTTTCGTCACGTTATGATCAAGGTCGTCCCTTCTTCGATACCCGATGGTGACACTCAACAGCGCTAATAGCTTCTATCTTATGCCTCTCAAATCGCGTTCGAGGCGATAAGAGAAAGCGAATGTTTTATGCGCGTAGGCGGTTGTTTCCAACTTTTATGGAAGTAGTGTTTTGAGAGACATAAAATAGGTAAATTTGAAAAGTTGAAAAACCTGTCCGGAAAATGTTAAAGGGGTGTCCAGCCGGCCCTAATTGAACTAGACCGAAAGGCAATTGTAGATTCGGAATCTGCACGTCAAGACCTTTCCATGTAGTATATGGACGGTGGTCTACGGTAAAAATGACAAAAACCAACATGGCGGGTAAGATGGCGGCCCCCATTGTCATAACGAGCTGAGATGACAATTAATTGTATAATATTACATAGTAATCGTGGGTGATGTTTATTGTCATCTCGTTGATGTAGGTAAATTTTAAAAGTTGAAAAACCAGTCCGGAAAACTTCAAAGGGGTGTCCAGCCGGCCCTAATTGAACTAGAGTGAAAGGCAATTGTAGATTCGGAATCTGCACGTCAAGACCTTTCCATAGAGTATATGGACGGTGGTCTACGGTCAAAATAACAAATGGAGTATTGGCACGCCATACGGGGAAAGAAATTGCAAAAGGACGCATATGAATTTTTTAGATAAGGTATAGTTTGTGATGTCATGTGATCTATGTTTTACCACATTTATATTATCGCGAATATAAAGGAAAGTGGTAAAGATTGATTGACTTGGTGTTTTAAGTCCACTTTATGCACAGTAAGGCTAATTGGGACTGTTGGTTGGTTGATTTGGTGTTTTAAGTCCACTTTATGCACAGTAAGACTAATTGGGACGAGACCTAGAGTTTAAAGTGGGATCCGAACCACTTGTGCCTCCACCGGGTATCGAACCCGGGACCCCTTGATTACAAGGCGACGACGCTGCCACTGCGCCATCGTAGAGGCGCTAATTGGGACTGGACTTACAGTTTAAAGTGGGATCCGAACCAGTATGTGCTTCCACCGGGTATCGAAACCGGGACCCTTTTATTACAAGACGACGAAGCTGTTGCCACTACGCAATCGGGGAGGCCAATAGTGGCGAAGAACATAAGTTTAGGTAATGTTACTTTCGTCACGTTATGATCAAGGTGGTCCGTTCTTCGATACCCGATGGTGACACCCAACAGCGCTAATAGCTTCTATCTTATGCCTCTCAAAACGCGTTCGAGGCGATAAGAGAAAGCGAATGTTTTATGCGCGTAGGCGGTTGTTTCCAACTTTTATTGAAGTAGTGTATTGAGAGACATAAAATAGGTAAATTTGAAAAGTTGAAAAACCTGTCCGGAAAATGTTAAAGAGCTGTCCAGCCGGCCCTAATTGAACTAGACTGAAAGGCAATTGTAGATTCGGAATCTGCACGTCAAGACCTTTCCATAGAGTATATGGACGGTGGTCTACGGTAAAAATAACAAAAACCAACATGGCGGGCAAGATGGCGGCCCCCATTGTCATAACGAGCTGAGATGACAATTAATTGTATAATATTACATAGTAATCGTGGGTGATGTTTATTGTCAGCTCGTTGTTGTAGGTAAATTTGAAAAGTGGAAAAACCTCTCCGGAAAAATTTAAAGGGGTGTCCAGCCGGCCCTAATTGAACTAGAGTGCAAGGCAATTGTAGATTCGGAATCCGTACGTCAAGACCTTTCCATAGAGTATATGGACGGTGGTCTACGGTAAAAATAACAAAAACCAACATGGCGGCCAAGATGGCGGCCAACATTGTCATAACGAGCTGAGATGACAATTAATTGTATAATATTACATCGTAATCGTGGGTGATGTTTATTGCCAGCTCGTTGTTGTAGGTGAATTTGAAAAGTTGAAAAACCTGTCCGGAAAACTTCAAAGGGGTGTCCAGCCGGCCCTAATTGAACTCAAGTGAAAGGCAATTGTAGATTCGGAATCCGTACGTCAAGACCTTTCCATAGAGTATATGGACGGTGGTCTACGGTCAAAATTACAAATGGAGTATTGGCACGCCATACGGGTAAAGAAATTGCAAATGGACGCATATGAATTTTTTAGATAAGGTATAGTTTGTGATGTCATGTGATCTATGTTTTACCACTTTTATATTATCGCGAAGGTGAAGGAAAGTTTTAAAGATTGATTGACTTGGTGTTTTAAGTCCACTTTATGCACCGTAATGCTAATTGGGACTGTTGGTTGGTTGATTTGTTGTTTTAAGTCCACTTTATGCACAGTAACTCTAATTGGGACTGGACCTACAGTTTAAAGTGGGATCCGAACCACTTGTGCCTCCACCGGGTATCGAACCCGCGACCCCTTGATTACAAGGCGACGACGCTGTTGCCACTACGCAATCGGGGAGGCCAATAGTGGCGAAGAACATAAGTATAGGTAACGTTACTTTCGTCACGTTATGATCAAGGTGGTCCCTTCTTCGATACCCGATGGTGACACCCAACAGTGCTAATAGCTTCTATCTTATGAATCTCAAAACGCGTTCGAGGCGATAAGAGAAAGCGAATGTTTTATGCGCGTAGGCGGTTGTTTCCAACTTTTATCGAAGTAGTGTTTTGAGAGACATAAAATAGGTAAATTTGAAAAGTTGAAAAACCTGTCCGGAAAATGTTAAAGGGCTGTCCAGCCGGCCCTAATTGAACTAGACTGAAAGGCAATTGTAGATTCGGAATCTGCACGTCAAGACCTTTCCATAGAGTATATGGACGGTGGTCTACGGTAAAAATGACAAAAACCAAAATGGCGGCCAAGATGGCGGCCCCCATTGTCATAACGAGCTGAGATGACAATTAATTGTATAATATTACATAGTAATCGTGGGTGATGTTTATTGTCCGCTCGTTGTTGTAGGTAAATTTGAAAAGTTGAAAAACATGTCCGGAAAAATTTAAAGGGGTGTCCAGCAGGCCCTAATTGAACTAAAGTGAAAGTTAATTGTAGATTCGGAATCCGTATGTCAAGACCTTTCCATAGAGTATATGGACGGTGGTCTACGGTAAAAATTACAAAAACCAACATGGCGGCCAAGATGGCGGCAACCATTGTCATTACAAGCTGAGATGACAATTAATTGTATAATATTACATAGTAATCGTGGGTGATGTTTATTGTCAGCTCGTTGTTGTAGGTAAATTTGAAAAGTTGAAAAACCTGTCCGGAAAATATTAAAGGGGTGTCCAGCCGGCACTAATTGAACTAGAGTGAATGGCAATTGTAGATTCGGAATCCGTACGTCAAGACCTTTCCATAGAGTATATGGACGGCGGTCTACGGTCAAAATAACAAATGGAGTATTGGCACGCCATACGGGGAAAGAAATTGCAAAAGGACGCTTATGAATTTTTTAGATAAGGTATAGTTTGTGATGTCATGTGATCTATGTTTTACCACTTTTATATTATCGCGAAGGTAAAGGAAAGTTTTAAAGATTGATTGACTTGGTGTTCTAAGTCCACTTTATGCACAGTAAGGCTAATTGGGACTGTTGGTTGGTTGATTTGGTGTTTTAAGTCCACTTTATGCACAGTATGGCTAATTGGGACTGGGCCTACCGTTTAAAGTGGGATCCGAACCACTTGTGCCTCCACCGGGTATCGAACCCGGGACGAGTTGATTACGAGGCGACGACGCTGCCACTGCGCCATTAGAGAGGCGCTAATTGGGACTGGACTTACAGTTTAAAGTGGGATCCGAACCAGTATGTGGTTCCACCGGGTATCAAAAACGGGACCCTTTTATTACAAGACGACGAAGCTGTTGCCACTACGCAATCGGGGAGGCCAATAGTGGATAAGAACATAAGTTTAGGTAATGTTACTTTCGTCACGTTATGATCAAGGTCGTCCCTTCTTCGATACCCGATGGTGACACTCAACAGCGCTAATAGCTTCTATCTTATGCCTCTCAAATCGCGTTCGAGGCGATAAGAGAAAGCGAATGTTTTATGCGCGTAGGCGGTTGTTTCCAACTTTTATGGAAGTAGTGTTTTGAGAGACATAAAATAGGTAAATTTGAAAAGTTGAAAAACCTGTCCGGAAAATGTTAAAGGGGTGTCCAGCCGGCCCTAATTGAACTAGACCGAAAGGCAATTGTAGATTCGGAATCTGCACGTCAAGTCCTTTCCATATAGTATATGGACGGTGGTCTACGGTAAAAGTGACAAAAACCAACATGGCGGCCAAGATGGCGGCCCCCATTGTCATAACGAGCTGAGATGACAATTAATTGTATAATATTACATAGTAATCGTGGGTGATGTTTATTGTCATCTCGTTGATGTAGGAAATTTTTAAAAGTTGAAAAACCAGTCCGGAAAACTTCAAAGGGGTGTCCAGCCGGCCCTAATTGAACTAGACTGAAATGCAAATGTGGATTCGGAATCTGCACGTCAAGAGCTTTCCATAGAGTATGTGGACTGTGGTCTACGGTAAAAATAACAAAAACCAACATGGCGGCCAAGATGGCAGCCCCCATTGTCATAACGAGCTGAGATGACAATTAATTGTATAATATTACATAGTAATCGTGGGTGATGTTTATTGTCCGCTCGTTGTTGTAGGTAAATTTGAAAATTTGAAAAACCTGTCCAGAAAATTTTAAAGGGGTGTCCAGCCGGCTCTAATTGAACTAGAGTGAAAGGCAATTGTAGATTCGGAATCCGTACGTCAAGACCTTTGCAGAGTATATGCACGGTGGTCTACGGTAAAAATAACAAAAACCAACATGGCGGCCAAGATGGCGGCCCCCATTGTCATAACGAGCTGAGATGACAATTAGTTGTATAATATTACATAGTAATCGTGGGTGATGTTTATTGTCAGTTCGTTGTTGTAGGTAAATTTGAAAAGTTGAAAAACCTGTTCGGAAAACTTTAAAGGGGTGTCCAGAAGGCACTAATTGAACTAGAGTGAAAGACAATTGTAGATTCGGAATCCGTACGTCAAGACCTTTCCATAGAGTATATGGACGGTGGTCTACGGTCAAAATAACAAATGGAGTATTGGCACGCCATACGGGAAAGAAATTGCAAAAGGACGCATATGAATTTTTTAGATAAGGTATAGTTTGTGATGTCATGTGATCTATGTTTTACCACTTTTATATTATGGCGAAGGTAAAGGAAAGTGGTAAAGATTGATTGACTTAGTGTTTTAAGTCAACTTTATGCACAGTAAGGCTAATTGGGACTGTTGGTTGGTTGATTTGGTGTTTTAAGTTCACTTTATGCACAGTAAGGCTAATTGGGACTGGGCCTACAGTTTAAAGTGGGATCCGAACCACTTGTGCCTCCACCGGGTATCGAACCCGGGACCCCTTGATTACAAGGCGACGACGCTGCCACTGCGCCATCGGAGAGGCGCTAATTGGGACTGGACTTACAGTTTAAAGTGGGATCCGAACCAGTATGTGCTTCCACCGGGTATCAAAACCGGGACCCTTTTATTACAAGACGACGAAATTGTTGCCACTACACAATCGGGGAGGCCAATAGTGGCGAAGACCATAAGTTTAGGTAATGTTACTTTCGTCACGTTATGATCAAGGTGGTCCCTACTTCGATACTCGATGGTGACACCCAACAGCGCTAATAGCTTCTATCTTATGCCTCTCAAAAGGCGTTCGAGGCGATAAGAGAAAGCGAATGTTTTATGCGCGTAGGCGGTTGTATCCAACTTTTATGGAAGTAGTGTTTTGAGAGACATAAAATAGGTAAATTTGAAAAGTTGAAAAACCTGTCCGGAAAATGTTAAAGGGGGTCCAGCCGGCCCTAATTGAACTAGACTGAAAGGCAATTGTAGATTCGGAATCTGCACGTCAAGACCTTTCCATAGAGTATATGGACGGTGGTCTACGGTAAAAATAACAAAAACCAACATGGCAGCCAAGATGGCGGCCCCCATTGTCATAACGAGCTGAGATGACAATTAATTGTATAATATTACATAGTAATCGTGGGTGATGTTTATTGTCAGATCGTTGTTGTAGTTAAATTTGAAAAGTTGAAAAACCTGTCCGGAAAACTTTAAAGGGGTGTCCAGCCGGCTCTAATTGAACTAGAGTGAAAGGCAATTGTAGATTCGGAATCCGTACGTCAAGACCTTTCCAGAGTATATGGACGGTGGTCTACGGTAAAAATAACAAAAACCAACATGACGGCCAAGATGCGGCCCCCATTGTCATTACAAGCTGAGATGACAATTAATTGTATAATATTACATAGTAATCGTGGGTGATGTTTATTGTCAGCTCGTTGTTGTAGGTAAATTTGAAAAGTTGAAAAACCTGTCCGGAAAATATTAAAGGGGTGTCCAGCCGGCACTAATTGAACTAGAGTGAATGGCAATTGTAGATTCGTAATCCGTACGTCAAGACCTTTCCATAGAGTATATGGACGGCGGTCTACGGTCAAAATAACAAATGGAGTATTGGCACGCCATACGGGGAAAGAAATTGCAAAAGGACGCTTATGAATTTTTTAGATAAGGTATAGTTTGTGATGTCATGTGATCTATGTTTTACCACTTTTATATTATCGCGAAGGTAAAGGAAAGTTTTAAAGATTGATTGACTTGGTGTTCTAAGTCCACTTTATGCACAGTAAGGCTAATTGGGACTGTTGGTTGGTTGATTTGGTGTTTTAAGTCCACTTTATGCACAGTATGGCTAATTGGGAGTGGGCCTACCGTTTAAAGTGGGATCCGAACCACTTGTGCCTCCACCGGGTATCGAACCCGGGACGAGTTGATTACGAGGCGACGACGCTGCCACTGCGCCATCGGAGAGGCGCTAATTGGGACTGGACTTACAGTTTAAAGTGGGATCCGAACCAGTATGTGGTTCCACCGGGTATCAAAAACGGGACCCTTTTATTACAAGACGACGAAGCTGTTGCCACTACGCAATCGGGGAGGCCAATAGTGGATAAGAACATAAGTTTAGGTAATGTTACTTTCGTCACGTTATGATCAAGGTCGTCCCTTCTTCGATACCCGATGGTGACACTCAACAGCGCTAATAGCTTCTATCTTATGCCTCTCAAATCGCGTTCGAGGCGATAAGAGAAAGCGAATGTTTTATGCGCGTAGGCGGTTGTTTCCAACTTTTATGGAAGTAGTGTTTTGAGAGACATAAAATAGGTAAATTTGAAAAGTTGAAAAACCTGTCCGGAAAATGTTAAAGGGGTGTCCAGCCGGCCCTAATTGAACTAGACCGAAAGGCAATTGTAGATTCGGAATCTGCACGTCAAGACCTTTCCATATAGTATATGGACGGTGGTCTACGGTAAAAATGACAAAAACCAACATGGCGGGTAAGATGGCGGCCCCCATTGTCATAACGAGCTGAGATGACAATTAATTGTATAATATTACATAGTAATCGTGGGTGATGTTTATTGTCATCTCGTTGATGTAGGTAAATTTTAAAAGTTGAAAAACCAGTCCGGAAAACTTCAAAGGGGTGTCCAGCCGGCCCTAATTGAACTAGAGTGAAAGGCAATTGTAGATTCGGAATCTGCACGTCAAGACCTTTCCATAGAGTATATGGACGGTGGTCTACGGTCAAAATAACAAATGGAGTATTGGCACGCCATACGGGGAAAGAAATTGCAAAAGGACGCATATGAATTTTTTAGATAAGGTATAGTTTGTGATGTCATGTGATCTATGTTTTACCACATTTATATTATCGCGAAGGTAAAGGAAAGTGGTAAAGATTGATTGACTTGGTGTTTTAAGTCCACTTTATGCACAGTAAGGCTAATTGGGACTGTTGGTTGGTTGATTTGGTGTTTTAAGTCCACTTTATGCACAGTAAGACTAATTGGGACGAGACCTAGAGTTTAAAGTGGGATCCGAACCACTTGTGCCTCCACCGGGTATCGAACCCGGGACCCCTTGATTACAAGGCGACGACGCTGCCACTGCGCCATCGTAGAGGCGCTAATTGGGACTGGACTTACAGTTTAAAGTGGGATCCGAACCAGTATGTGCTTCCACCGGGTATCGAAACCGGGACCCTTTTATTACAAGACGACGAAGCTGTTGCCACTACGCAATCGGGGAGGCCAATAGTGGCGAAGAACATAAGTTTAGGTAATGTTACTTTCGTCACGTTATGATCAAGGTGGTCCGTTCTTCGATACCCGATGGTGACACCCAACAGCGCTAATAGCTTCTATCTTATGCCTCTCAAAACGCGTTCGAGGCGATAAGAGAAAGCGAATGTTTTATGCGCGTAGGCGGTTGTTTCCAACTTTTATTGAAGTAGTGTATTGAGAGACATAAAATAGGTAAATTTGAAAAGTTGAAAAACCTGTCCGGAAAATGTTAAAGAGCTGTCCAGCCGGCCCTAATTGAACTAGACTGAAAGGCAATTGTAGATTCGGAATCTGCACGTCAAGACCTTTCCATAGAGTATATGGACGGTGGTCTACGGTAAAAATAACAAAAACCAACATGGCGGGCAAGATGGCGGCCCCCATTGTCATAACGAGCTGAGATGACAATTAATTGTATAATATTACATAGTAATCGTGGGTGATGTTTATTGTCAGCTCGTTGTTGTAGGTAAATTTGAAAAGTGGAAAAACCTCTCCGGAAAAATTTAAAGGGGTGTCCAGCCGGCCCTAATTGAACTAGAGTGCAAGGCAATTGTAGATTCGGAATCCGTACGTCAAGACCTTTCCATAGAGTATATGGACGGTGGTCTACGGTAAAAATAACAAAAACCAACATGGCGGCCAAGATGGCGGCCAACATTGTCATAACGAGCTGAGATGACAATTAATTGTATAATATTACATCGTAATCGTGGGTGATGTTTATTGCCAGCTCGTTGTTGTAGGTGAATTTGAAAAGTTGAAAAACCTGTCCGGAAAACTTCAAAGGGGTGTCCAGCCGGCCCTAATTGAACTCAAGTGAAAGGCAATTGTAGATTCGGAATCCGTACGTCAAGACCTTTCCATAGAGTATATGGACGGTGGTCTACGGTCAAAATTACAAATGGAGTATTGGCACGCCATACGGGTAAAGAAATTGCAAATGGACGCATATGAATTTTTTAGATAAGGTATAGTTTGTGATGTCATGTGATCTATGTTTTACCACTTTTATATTATCGCGAAGGTGAAGGAAAGTTTTAAAGATTGATTGACTTGGTGTTTTAAGTCCACTTTATGCACCGTAATGCTAATTGGGACTGTTGGTTGGTTGATTTGTTGTTTTAAGTCCACTTTATGCACAGTAACTCTAATTGGGACTGGACCTACAGTTTAAAGTGGGATCCGAACCACTTGTGCCTCCACCGGGTATCGAACCCGCGACCCCTTGATTACAAGGCGACGACGCTGTTGCCACTACGCAATCGGGGAGGCCAATAGTGGCGAAGAACATAAGTATAGGTAACGTTACTTTCGTCACGTTATGATCAAGGTGGTCCCTTCTTCGATACCCGATGGTGACACCCAACAGTGCTAATAGCTTCTATCTTATGAATCTCAAAACGCGTTCGAGGCGATAAGAGAAAGCGAATGTTTTATGCGCGTAGGCGGTTGTTTCCAACTTTTATCGAAGTAGTGTTTTGAGAGACATAAAATAGGTAAATTTGAAAAGTTGAAAAACCTGTCCGGAAAATGTTAAAGGGCTGTCCAGCCGGCCCTAATTGAACTAGACTGAAAGGCAATTGTAGATTCGGAATCTGCACGTCAAGACCTTTCCATAGAGTATATGGACGGTGGTCTACGGTAAAAATGACAAAAACCAAAATGGCGGCCAAGATGGCGGCCCCCATTGTCATAACGAGCTGAGATGACAATTAATTGTATAATATTACATAGTAATCGTGGGTGATGTTTATTGTCCGCTCGTTGTTGTAGGTAAATTTGAAAAGTTGAAAAACATGTCCGGAAAAATTTAAAGGGGTGTCCAGCAGGCCCTAATTGAACTAAAGTGAAAGTTAATTGTAGATTCGGAATCCGTATGTCAAGACCTTTCCATAGAGTATATGGACGGTGGTCTACGGTAAAAATTACAAAAACCAACATGGCGGCCAAGATGGCGGCAACCATTGTCATTACAAGCTGAGATGACAATTAATTGTATAATATTACATAGTAATCGTGGGTGATGTTTATTGTCAGCTCGTTGTTGTAGGTAAATTTGAAAAGTTGAAAAACCTGTCCGGAAAATATTAAAGGGGTGTCCAGCCGGCACTAATTGAACTAGAGTGAATGGCAATTGTAGATTCGGAATCCGTACGTCAAGACCTTTCCATAGAGTATATGGACGGCGGTCTACGGTCAAAATAACAAATGGAGTATTGGCACGCCATACGGGGAAAGAAATTGCAAAAGGACGCTTATGAATTTTTTAGATAAGGTATAGTTTGTGATGTCATGTGATCTATGTTTTACCACTTTTATATTATCGCGAAGGTAAAGGAAAGTTTTAAAGATTGATTGACTTGGTGTTCTAAGTCCACTTTATGCACAGTAAGGCTAATTGGGACTGTTGGTTGGTTGATTTGGTGTTTTAAGTCCACTTTATGCACAGTATGGCTAATTGGGACTGGGCCTACCGTTTAAAGTGGGATCCGAACCACTTGTGCCTCCACCGGGTATCGAACCCGGGACGAGTTGATTACGAGGCGACGACGCTGCCACTGCGCCATTAGAGAGGCGCTAATTGGGACTGGACTTACAGTTTAAAGTGGGATCCGAACCAGTATGTGGTTCCACCGGGTATCAAAAACGGGACCCTTTTATTACAAGACGACGAAGCTGTTGCCACTACGCAATCGGGGAGGCCAATAGTGGATAAGAACATAAGTTTAGGTAATGTTACTTTCGTCACGTTATGATCAAGGTCGTCCCTTCTTCGATACCCGATGGTGACACTCAACAGCGCTAATAGCTTCTATCTTATGCCTCTCAAATCGCGTTCGAGGCGATAAGAGAAAGCGAATGTTTTATGCGCGTAGGCGGTTGTTTCCAACTTTTATGGAAGTAGTGTTTTGAGAGACATAAAATAGGTAAATTTGAAAAGTTGAAAAACCTGTCCGGAAAATGTTAAAGGGGTGTCCAGCCGGCCCTAATTGAACTAGACCGAAAGGCAATTGTAGATTCGGAATCTGCACGTCAAGACCTCTCCATATAGTATATGGACGGTGGTCTACGGTAAAAGTGACAAAAACCAACATGGCGGCCAAGATGGCGGCCCCCATTGTCATAACGAGCTGAGATGACAATTAATTGTATAATATTACATAGTAATCGTGGGTGATGTTTATTGTCATCTCGTTGATGTAGGAAATTTTTAAAAGTTGAAAAACCAGTCCGGAAAACTTCAAAGGGGTGTCCAGCCGGCCCTAATTGAACTAGACTGAAATGCAAATGTGGATTCGGAATCTGCACGTCAAGAGCTTTCCATAGAGTATGTGGACTGTGGTCTACGGTAAAAATAACAAAAACCAACATGGCGGCCAAGATGGCAGCCCCCATTGTCATAACGAGCTGAGATGACAATTAATTGTATAATATTACATAGTAATCGTGGGTGATGTTTATTGTCCGCTCGTTGTTGTAGGTAAATTTGAAAATTTGAAAAACCTGTCCAGAAAATTTTAAAGGGGTGTCCAGCCGGCTCTAATTGAACTAGAGTGAAAGGCAATTGTAGATTCGGAATCCGTACGTCAAGACCTTTGCAGAGTATATGCACGGTGGTCTACGGTAAAAATAACAAAAACCAACATGGCGGCCAAGATGGCGGCCCCCATTGTCATAACGAGCTGAGATGACAATTAGTTGTATAATATTACATAGTAATCGTGGGTGATGTTTATTGTCAGTTCGTTGTTGTAGGTAACTTTGAAAAGTTGAAAAACCTGTTCGGAAAACTTTAAAGGGGTGTCCAGAAGGCACTAATTGAACTAGAGTGAAAGACAATTGTAGATTCGGAATCCGTACGTCAAGACCTTTCCATAGAGTATATGGACGGTGGTCTACGGTCAAAATAACAAATGGAGTATTGGCACGCCATACGGGAAAGAAATTGCAAAAGGACGCATATGAATTTTTTAGATAAGGTATAGTTTGTGATGTCATGTGATCTATGTTTTACCACTTTTATATTATGGCGAAGGTAAAGGAAAGTGGTAAAGATTGATTGACTTAGTGTTTTAAGTCAACTTTATGCACAGTAAGGCTAATTGGGACTGTTGGTTGGTTGATTTGGTGTTTTAAGTTCACTTTATGCACAGTAAGGCTAATTGGGACTGGGCCTACAGTTTAAAGTGGGATCCGAACCACTTGTGCCTCCACCGGGTATCGAACCCGGGACCCCTTGATTACAAGGCGACGACGCTGCCACTGCGCCATCGGAGAGGCGCTAATTGGGACTGGACTTACAGTTTAAAGTGGGATCCGAACCAGTATGTGCTTCCACCGGGTATCAAAACCGGGACCCTTTTATTACAAGACGACGAAGTTGTTGCCACTACACAATCGGGGAGGCCAATAGTGGCGAAGAACATAAGTTTAGGTAATGTTACTTTCGTCACGTTATGATCAAGGTCGTCCCTTCTTCGATACCCGATGGTGACACTCAACAGCGCTAATAGCTTCTATCTTATGCCTCTCAAATCGCGTTCGAGGCGATAAGAGAAAGCGAATGTTTTATGCGCGTAGGCGGTTGTATCCAACTTTTATGGAAGTAGTGTTTTGAGAGACATAAAATAGGTAAATTTGAAAAGTTGAAAAACCTGTCCGGAAAATGTTAAAGGGGGTCCAGCCGGCCCTAATTGAACTAGACTGAAAGGCAATTGTAGATTCGGAATCTGCACGTCAAGACCTTTCCATAGAGTATATGGACGGTGGTCTACGGTAAAAATAACAAAAACCAACATGGCAGCCAAGATGGCGGCCCCCATTGTCATAACGAGCTGAGATGACAATTAATTGTATAATATTACATAGTAATCGTGGGTGATGTTTATTGTCAGATCGTTGTTGTAGTTAAATTTGAAAAGTTGAAAAACCTGTCCGGAAAACTTTAAAGGGGTGTCCAGCCGGCTCTAATTGAACTAGAGTGAAAGGCAATTGTAGATTCGGAATCCGTACGTCAAGACCTTTCCAGAGTATATGGACGGTGGTCTACGGTAAAAATAACAAAAACCAACATGACGGCCAAGATGCGGCCCCCATTGTCATAACGAGCTGAGATGACAATTAGTTGTATAATATTACATAGTAATCGTGGGTGATGTTTATTGTCAGCTCGTTGTTGTAGGTAAATTTGAAAAGTTGAAAAACCTGTCCGGAAAACTTTAAAGGGGTGTCCAGCCGGCCCTAATTGAACTAGAGTGAAAGGCAATTGTAGATTCGGAATCCGTACGTCAAGACCTTTCCATAGAGTATATGGACGGTGGTCTACCGTCAAAATAACAAATGGAGTATTTGCACGCCATACGGGGAGAGAAATTGCAAAAGGACGCATATGAATTTTTTAGATAAGGTATAGTTTGTGATGTCATGTGATCTATGTTTTACCACTTTTATATTATCGCGAAGGTGAAGGAAAGTGGTAAAGATTGATTGACTTTGTGTTTTAAGTCCACTTTATGCACAGTAAGGCTAATTGGGACTGTTGGTTGGTTGATTTGGTGTTTTAAGTACACTTTATGCATAGTAAGGCTAATTGAACTGGACCTACAGTTTAAAGTGGGATCCGAACCACTTGTGCCTCCACCGGGTATCTAACCCGGGACCCCTTGATTACGAGGCGACGACGCTGCCACTGCGCCATCGGAGAGGCGCTAATTGGGACTGGACTTACAGTTTAAAGTGGGATCCGAACCAGTATGTGGTTCCACCGGGTATCGAAACCGGGACCCTTTTATTACAAGACGACGATGCTGTTGCCACTACGCAATCGGGGAGGCCAATAGTGGCGAAGAACATAAGTCTAGGTAATGTTACTTTCGTCACGTTATGATCAAGGTGGTCCGTTCTTCGATACACGATGGTGACACACAACAGCTCTAATAGCTTTTATCTTATGCCTCTCAAACGCGTTCGAGGCGATAAGAGAAAGCGAATGTTTTATGCGCGTAGGCGGTTGTTTCCAACTTTTATCGAAGTAGTGTTTTGAGAGACATAAAATAGGTAAATTTGAAAAGTTGAAAAACCTGTCCAGAAAATTTAAAAGTGGTGTCCAGCCGGCTCTAATTGAACTAGAGTGAAAGGCAATTGTAGATTCGGAATCTGCACGTCAAGACCTTTCCATAGAGTATATGGACGGTGGTCTACGGTAAAAATAACAAAAACCAACATGGCGGCCAAGATGGCGGTCCCCATTGTCATAACGAGCTGAGATGACAATTAATTGTATAATATTACATAGTAATCGTGGGTGATGTTTATTGTCCGCTCGTTGTTGTAGGTAAATTTGAAAAGTTGAAAAACCTGTCCAGAAAATTTTAAAGGGGTGTCCAGCCGGCTCTAATTGAACTAAAGTGAAAGGCAATTGTAGATTCGGAATCCGTACGTCAAGACCTTTCCAGAGTATATGGACGGTGGTCTACGTTAAAAATAACAAAAACCAACATGGCGGCCAAGATGGCGGCCCCCATTGTCATAACGAGCTGAGATGACAATTAATTGTATAATATTACATAGTAATCGTGGGTGATGTTTATTGTCAGCTCGTTGTTGTAGGTAAATTTGAAAAGTTGAAAAACCTGTCCGGAAAACTTTAAAGGGGTGTCCAGCCGGCCCTAATTGAACTAGAGTGAAAGGCAATTGTAGATTCGGAATCCGTACGTCAAGACCTTTCCATAGAGTATATGGACGGTGGTCTACGGTAAAAATATCAAAAAACCAACATGGCGGCCAAGATGGCGACCCGCATTGTCATAACGAGCTGAGATGACAATTAATTGTATAATATTACATAGTAATCGTGGGTGATGTTTATTGTCAGCTCGTTGTTGTAGGTAAATTTGAAAAGTTGAAAAACCTTTCCGGAAAACTTTAAAGGGGTGTCCAGCCGGCCCTAATTGAACTAGAGTGAAAGGCAATTGTAGATTCGGAATCCGTACGTCAAAACCTTTCCATAGAGTATATGGACGGTGGTCTACGGTAAAAATAACAAAAACCAACATGGCGGCCAATATGGCGGCCCCCATTGTCATAACGAGCTGAGATGACAATTAATTGTATAATATTACATAGTAATCGTGGGTGATGTTTATTGTCAGCTCGTTGTTGGAGGTAAATTTGAGAAGTTGAAAAACCTGTCCGGAAAACTTTTAAGGGGTGTCCAGCCGGCCCTAATTGAACTAGAGTGAAAGGCAAATGTAGATTCGGAATCCGTACGTCAAGACCTTTCCATAGAGTATATGGACGGTGGTCTACGGTAAAAATAACAAAAACCAACATGGCGGCCAAGATGGCGGCCCCCATTGTCATGACGAGCTGAGATGACAATTACTTGTATAATATTACATAGTAATCGTGGGTGATGTTTATTGTCAGTTAGTTGTTGTAGGTAAATTTGAAAAGTTGAAAAAACTTTAAAGGGCTGTCCAGCCGGTCCTAATTGAACTACAGTGAAGGCAATTGTAGATTCGGAATCTGCACATCAAAACCTTTCCATAGAGTATATGGAAGGGGTCTACGGTCAAAATAACTCTAGAAGGTACCATATTTTCTACCATGTCCTCGTATATTTCTGTTATATTTAGCCTCAGTGTGTAAAACGGATTTGAAACAACGGTTCAATCCGTTATTCGGTCGGCCCCTCAAAAAATACCACGTTTTTACAATGCCCTCCTATATTTCTGTTCCGATTAGTCTCTGTGCATAACACAAATTTGAAACATCGGTTCAATTAGTCATTCGATCGGACCTTCAAGAAAATACCACATTTAATAGAAAGATTATTATGTTAGTTATATTTTACACAGACTGTAATCACTGTCATATATTAATTCACACATAAACATGTGATACGACATGGAAGGCTTTGCGAAATGCTTACCATCACTATGAGCTAGGCGTTGAAGACGCAGAAAATTTCGCTGAGCTCACCAGGTCTGTTCCGAGGTAGCTGGAGGATTAAGTTACAATCGATCGCGGTTCGTCGTGACCGGAATCGGCAAAGCCTCCAGATTTTTGAAAAAGTTTAATTTTTTTTTCAAAAAGTTGAATTTTTAAAAAGTTATTTTTTTAAAAAAAAGTTTAAAAATTTTAAAAAAGTTTTAAAAATTTTTGATCAAAAGTTGATTTTTTTTTGAAAAAGTTGAATTTTTTTTTGAAAAAATGTTGAATTTTTTAAAAAAAAAGTCGAAATTTTTTTGGAAAAAGGTTGACATTTTTTTGGAAAAAGTCGACATTTTTAAAAAAGTGAAATAAGAGTTCCCTCAGTTACGGCCCTGTTTGCCCTGGACCTCAAGTTTCGAAGGGTCCCTTAGTTACGGCCCTGTTTGCCCTAGACCTCAAGTTTCAAAGGGAACCTTAGTTACGGCCCTATTTTCCCCAGACCTCAAGTTTCAAAGGGCCCTCAGTTAGGGTCCTGTCTGCCCCAGAGTAAAAGTAATTGTACATTCGGAATCTACACATACCCCACTTTTAAGACTGTAGGCCCTGTACTCATGTATCAAAGAACCCCCATTTTCGACCTTGTTTGGCCCACAGTAAAACTTACTGCAGATATAGCCCCAGCTCCAATCCTCTTTGCCTCAAAAGTAATTATACATTCGGAATATGTGCGTTTGGAACCCCTTTCTAAAACTGTAGGCCCCGTACTCAAGTTTCAAAGAACCCCTGTTCGAACTCTGTTTGTCCCCGAGTAAAACTAATTGCAGATAAGGGACCCCGGTCCTGTCTATCCTAAAACTAATTACAGATTTGGGCGTGTTCGGTACCACATTTTAAAACTGTAGGCCCTGTACTAAAAGCCCCCGGTTAGCTAAATTGTTTTCACAGGCACGTTCTCCATTTCTCGGTTGTGAGTGTTTAATTTTTAACACCAGTGAATCTGTGGCAGGATGTAACAAGGAAGTCGTGCTTTTATGAATAGACCTCTATCGAATTCGCATTCCAGACGGAAATCGTTATATGATAACGATTACCGCTGCTAATTAGTCTACATCGAACATATGTGTTGTAACCATTACAAAGTTTTTCTTCTCTGGCGACGCTTCAACAGTACATGGCCAGCAAGGAAGTTGCATCCGTTCCGATAATGTCTAAACCCTACACCGAAATTAAAATTATCTCTGGCCCGCAGACTCAAAAACGAAGTTGTGGTTGGTTATCTCTGGCATGCGTAATCAGCAAGGAAGTTGCATCCGTTCTGTTAATGACCAAAACCTACACAGAACTGATATGTATGTGTTGTGACCATCACTGCAAAGCTTTCATTCTTCCGTAACGTCTTTACTGGTACAGTGTTGTATTGATGGAGGGAGATAATTTTGTACGTATATTACATCTATTTATTTCGATACAATAATAACATTTACTTGTATGTACAAACTCTTTTATTACTTTAGACATTCTTTGTTAAAATACGGGTACTTTAGTATAGGTTTTTCGCAGTGGCGACGAATAGGTTCCAAAACTGGAGGGCATCCAAACTAGATGGGCAAAGTGCCAAACTAAGGGGCAAAGACAGTTTACTTTTTCCTTGCAGGTGAGGTTTAGCATAGTGCGGGGCCACAAATGACAAAAGGTGGGTAGGCGAAACAAATTCTTAACGACAAATGCGAACGTACATATTGCGCTCTCTGTATGTTTTCTACAAAATCACCGAATACTGACGCATTTCTTTTCCTTTCAATAATAAAGCTGAATATGTTGACCAATGTGTCCACCTTCACTTCATGCATATTTAGGGTAGTAGATGCACCAGCCCGGTTCACGGACCTCTATTGAGGCTCGGTGAGGCTCGCCTTAATGGACTTGTCTCGTAAGGCAATGAGCCTCATTTGATGGCAGTGTTGCCAGCTGCTTACTCGAAAAAATCACCAAAAGTTTTTTTGGGTCTAACGTAGCCTCAAGCAAGGAGCTGGCAATTTTGCTTGAGGCTCGCCTTAATGGTTTGTTTTTGTAAGGCATAAGCTTTATTTTCTCGAAGTGTTGCTAATATTTTACTCGAAAAAAATCACCAAGGTTTTTTTTTGGTCTAACCTAGCCTAAAACAAGGAGCTGGCAATCTTGCTTGAGGCTTGGGGTTACACAGTGCATAAAGCAAGAAGCTGGCAACCTTGCTTGAGGCTTGGAGACAGAGAGAGAGAAGAGTTAAACAACCGACAGCTGCCAACACCCACCCTAACCTACTCTAACCTAACCTAACCTAACCTAACCTACTCTAACCTAACCTACTCCAACCTAACCTTCTCCAACCTAACCTACTCTAACCTAACCTAACCTAACCTAACCTAACCTAACCTAACCTAACCTAACCTAACCTACTCTAACCTAACCTACTCTAACCTAACCTACTCTAACCTAACCTAACCTAACCTAACCTACTCTAACCTAACCTAACCTAACCTAAAGCAAGAAGCTGGCAACCTTGCTTGAGGCTTGCCTTACAGTGCATAAAGCAATTTGCCAACCTACTAGTATTTTTGCCATGGCTTTTTACAAAAAAAAAGAGAGGAGCGAGAGAGGGGAGAGTTAAACAACCGACAGCCCACCTACAGTTTTTTTTGTCTAACCTAACCTAAAGCAAGAAACTGACAATCTTGCTTGAGGCTTGCGTTACAGTACATAAAACAATTTTTACCAACCTAACCTACATATACTAAACAAGAAGATAGGTAGGTTAGGTTAGGTTAGGTTAGGTTAGGTTAGGTTAGGCAACAAATATATATACTACCGTAAAAAAGAGGGAGATATGGGTGGATGGTAATATAGTATGAGTAGTGTATATTGGTTGTTTCAAAGTAGTACTTAGTAGGTATTGTTTTTTTTTATCAATTGAATATCACTTTTTGACATATTTTGACAATTTTTTGTCGATGTTTTAGCGTTTGATGATTTTTCAGTGCAATTTTTACCGCATCTCATTTTCTTCCCACTCGTACTTGGTAGGTATGCATTTGTAGCTTTTTTTTATCAATTGAAAATCAGTTTTTGACATATTTTGACAAATTTTTGTCGATGTTTTAGCGTTTAGCGATGTTTTTGTAAAATTTCCTATTTTTTTTTCCCACTCGTACTTGGCACGAATGCCGCGATCTTACGTGATATAACTTAACCTATTTATTTTTTTTCGTGCTAAACTACACGAGAGCCTCTACGTGCTTTGACCTACTTTAGAGTAGAACCATAAAGACAGAGCTGCAACCGAAAGTGAGGCTCGAAGTGAGGCTCGGTGAGGCTCGACTTAATAGTTTGCTCTTGTAAGACATAAGCCTTATTTTCTCGCAGTGTTGCCAATATTTTACTCGAAATAAAATCACCAAGGTTTTTTTTCTTGGTCTAACCTATGTTATTGAACTGCGTCGTCACGTCCAAACCTGCATGACTTCCGAACACTATTGGTTTTATTCATATTTTTTCTTACGTATAGGTGTATATGATGAATCCCCAAACAGATTTTTCCTAAGTCTTACTGTTTCCAAGATAACCCCACTTCCGGTTGCCATTTTGGATTTCTGAACATAGGTTCTATTCATATTTTACTTACATATAGGCATTCGTGGTGAATCTGCAAACAGATTTTTCCTAAGTCTTACAGTTTCCAAGATAACCCCACTTCCGGTCGCTATTTTGGATTTCCGAACATAGGTTTTATTCATATTTTACTTACATATAGGCGTACGTGACGAATCCGCAAACAGATTTTTTCTAAGTCTTACCGTTTCAAAGATAACCCCACTTCCGGTCGCCATTTTGGATTTCCGAGCATAGGTTCTATTCATATTTTACTTACATATAGGCGTACATGACGAATCCGCAAACAGATTTTTCCTAACTCTCACTGTTTCCAACATAACTAGTAGTACAATCAACCCGGTTCACGGACCGAAAATGAGGCTCGGTGAGGCTCGGTGAGGCTCGCCAAACCTCAAAAACCCACTTTCTCTCCATGTTCCGCGCCTTATTTATTGCGCTGACGATGTTTCACAGTGTAGAAAACAGCACCAAAACATCAAAAACTCATTTTGATTATTTGGAGCTTACCAAAACCTCAAAAACTTATTTTTATTAATTGAGGTTCACCAAACCTCAAAAATTTTTATTTTCTCTCTATGTTCAACGCCTTATTTATTGCGCTGACACAACGTGATGAGTAAATAATGCAGTTTTTTTTATTTTTGAAGGATGAATGCACCTTATCGTAATTTTCCAAGCCCCGGTCAAATGTTTGTATATCGTGATTTTTGTAAACCTCTCTCTCGGGAACGATGTGCCACACACACGCGCGTGCACGCCTATATTGTGACGCAAACAAACAAACAAATAATATTTTTTTTTAAGATTCCTGGCCCCTAACCCCACTTCCGGTTGCTATTTTGGATTTCCGAGCATAGGTTCTATTCATATTTTACTTACATATAGGCGTACGTGATGAATCAGCAAACAGATTTTTCCTAAGTTTTACTGTTTCCAAGATAACTCTACTTCCGGTCGCCATTTTGGATTTCCGAACATAGCTTCTATTCATATTTTTTCTCACGTATAGGTGTACCTAATGAATCCGCAAACAGATTTTTCCTAAGTCTTACCGTTTCCAAGATAACCCCACTTCCGGTCGCTATTTTGAATTTCCGACCATAGGTTCTATTCATATTTTACTTACATATAGGCGTTTGTGGTGAATCAGCAAACAGATTTTTCCTAAGTCTTACTGTTTCCAAGATAATCCCACTTCCGGTCGCCATTTTGGATTTCCGAACATAGGTTCTATTCACATTTTACTCACGTATAGGCGTACGTGATGAATCCGCAAACAGATTTTTCCTAAGTCATGAATTGGAGGGTTCTATGGCAACTTATATTAATTCTCGTAAGAGAACAGAAAACGCACACACACAAAAAAAAAACAATACTGTGGTCACTACAACAAATAGTCTTCTTCAACCCCTATCCAACAAACCAAAAAAAATCATCATCCTAACTAGAACCATGTAACTAACATTGTGATGACTCATATTAAGTACCTCTTAATTGTATTACTTATAAGGGTATACTATTGCACAACGTTTTTGCAACAAGTTATTACGTAACATTGTGATGACTCATATCTAATGCTCTTCGTTGTATTAACTATAAGGGAGTAAACTATTACACAACATGTTGCAACAAGTTATGACGTAATGTGATGAGTCATATCTAACGTGGCGTGAGAGCAGCCGAAGAGTACGGACGTCCTGTTGCAGCGCTCCTCGTTTTTGTAAAAAAAATAGGTATTTAACTTTTTTTGAAGCTACATACCATCTATTATTTCAAGTTCAAAGGTGTTTCACGTGGTTTTTCATAGTAATTTCGACCAGATTGAATTTTGACGTGATCGTGCATTTTCTATTTCACCTCAAGAAATTCTATATAAATAACATACCTGAAAATTGTATCGCTATATACTAGACTTTTTGATTTCTGTGATTTTCGAAAAAGCAATGGCATCCACCACCAGTTTCAATCGTAAAAATGATAAAACTGAATGTGTTACTTGTGGGAAGCTAATCTCAAGGAACAATTTATCGGTACACAGGGCAAGATGTAGCGAAACAGGTTCGAGAATTAATTGTTCATCACCTTCTAAGTCTTGTGCTCGATGCGGAAAGATGATCTGCATTACAAATTTAAGTAAACACCTCAAAATTTGCAAACCATCGACCGAACAAGGAACATTGAAAAGAAAAATCGATGATCCAGGAACCGAAGCTTCCACTTCCAAGCAAATTAAATTATCCAATGAACGCAAACCAATTAGATCTGCATTCAACGACCAACTCCAGGATTTTTCAATTAAGTCAGAACCAGGCCGTGACATCCTTAGTTTCTTGGATGAAACGAAAACATCTGTACTAAATATTTTGAAAGATAAACTTGAAAACAACTCTATAAAAGTATATGTTGTTCTGTTTTCCGAATACGAGAAAGTCGATGGCACAACGAGTATTTTTTATCATTGTACAAAAAACCAGACACTTTATTTTGCTGACGTCGAAAATTTGGACAACTTCTATTATAAAGTTTCCAACGAGCTGGTTAAGAAACATGACGATTTCGAGGCTAAAGGGTCGGGATGGTCTCTATGTGGAAGTCCTCACACGTTAACCGTTTACGTGAACCGATTCTCGCCTCTTCGTGCATCCAGCTACGTCCCTCTTCCACCGAACATTCAACACAAGAGGGCTGTGTTAAATATACAGAACAGCGATAAAAAGTGTTTTCTCTGGTGTGTGTTGGCTGCACTGCATCCTGTTCATTGCAAAAATAATCCAGAACAGGTTTCTCATTACAAGCAATACGAGTCCGAATTTGAAAGTGTAATGTCTGACATCGAATACCCGGTGACATTGTCGGATATAACAAAGTTCGAAAATCGTGCAGGAAAACGCATCGCTATTAATGTATATTCCTTTACGTCAGATAAATATCTTGTGCACCCCGTCAGGATAAGCGATATCGACGATGACGATGCTCGTGTGATTAATCTTCTTCTAATTTCAAACGAGGATGTTCATCACTACACGCTAATTCGTTCACTATCACGTTTGGTCAGAAGTCAATCAACCAAGCATGCAAACAACATCGAAGTTTGCCCGAGATGCCTAACCACGTTCGACGATCGAAAACAACTCGATTATCAAAATTACACCGGACGTCAAATTGCTATCGAGAAACTTGCCGAACATAAAATTTATTGCGGTGACAACAGACCGGCTAGAATGTTGATGCCCGAAACGAACGAAGTCGAAGAATTCAAAATGCACAAGGCATTGTTGGAACATCCTGCAATCATCGTCGCAGATTTCGAGGCGTTCCTCAAACCACTCTCCTACTGCGAACCGGATCCTGAAATTTCCTCCACAACGCCGTACCAGCTTCATCAACCTAATAGTTTCGGCTATGTTGTTGTGCGACGTGATAAAATAAATGAAGCATATATATACCGCGGGCCAAATGTAATCGAACACTTCCTGGAAAAAATGGTGGAGGAGGTTGAGGTAATTGGTAGCGTACTGCTTACATCAAAACCGATGGCACCTTTAACTGAAAATGAACTTCAAAATTACAATTCCACTGAGGTGTGTCCGGTATGTGATCAAAGTTTTACTGATGAGAACAAAAAAATATTCCACCACGATCATTTCAGCGGAAACTACATAGGTGGAATTTGCAACACGTGCAATCTTAAAATCCAGAAACCTAAATTCATCCCCATATTTTTTCACAACGGAAGCGGATATGATTTTCACCACCTGGTGAGACATCTTGGCTACGATCCGAAACGTATAGGTGTCTTGGCCGAGAATGAAGAACGCTATATTAGTCTCAGCAAACAAGTGTCGATTCCGGGAACGAAAAATACAATCGAGATGCGCTTCCTGGATTCGTATAGATTTCTCTCTGCAAGTCTGGATGCTTTAGCGAACAAACTCACCGACGATCAATTTAAAATAACTAGAGCTAGTTTTCCCAACGTAGACATAGAACTCGTTAGACGTAAAGGGATTTATCCTTACGAATACGTTAGTGATAATTCTAAATTTAACGACGACGCTCTTCCACTTCCAAGAGAATTTTACAGCAGACTCAGAGAGAAAGGAATCACGGACGAAGAATACCAACATGCGCAACTCATGTGGGAGAAATTAGGATGTAGGACACTCGGAGACTACCACGATGCCTATTTAAAATTAGACGTGACGATACTCGCGGATGTTTTTCAAGCGTTCAGGAAAACGGCAACGAATATTTATAAATTAGATCCAGCGTATTTCTACAGTCTACCGGGATTAGCGTGGTCGGCAATGTTATTCCAGACAAAGGTCAAGCTGGAACTGATATCGGACGTTGACATGTTGCTATTTATCGAAAGAGGGATACGAGGTGGAATGGTGCAATGCGTACAGAGACATGCAAAAGCTAATAACGTACACATGAAAGAAGATTACGATTCAAATCGAGCATCGAATTACATCTTCTACTCTGACGTTAATAATCTCTACGGACATGCCATGGTACAGAAACTTCCTTACAGGGGATTCGAATGGTTAGATCCCACTTCGATAGACATTATTCATTTCGACGATAGCGAGTGTGGTTTCTTCGCAGAGGTAGATCTCCAATTCTCCGACCACCTGCACGACACGTTTTCGGATTTGCCTCCGACTCCCGAAATCAAATGTCCACCCGACTCGGTTCAAGACAAGCTTTTGTTAACATTGGACCCTAAACAGAGATACGTCGTCCACTACAAGAATCTCCGGTTTTTGATTGGGAAGGGTGTTCAGATAGTAAATGTTAGAAGAATACTAAAGTTTAAACATTCCACGTGGTTAAGACCTTACATAGAAACTAACACACAACATAGAACAGCTGCCACTTCCGATTTAGACAAGGACTTCTTTAAATTAATGAACAATGCGGTGTACGGAAAAACCATGGAGAATGTTAGAAAGCACGTAGACGTGAAATTAATTTCCGATAAGAATAAATGTCGGAAGTGGATAGCCGATCCTAGATTCAAGTCGAGAAAAATTTACAACGAGAATTTGGCACTTTTCAATCTAGATATAAAATTGATGAAATTCAGAAAACCAATTTACGTTGGCGCAACGGTTCTCGACTTGTCGAAACTTTACATGTTCGAATTTCATTACGACGTGATGAAACCCTTCTACAATGATAAGATATCACTTTTGTACACGGACACCGACAGCTTCATTTACAGCATACAAACACCTAACCTATACGAAGACATAAAAAATCCTTCCATGCTTGAGTATTTCGATACTTCTGCGTATCCTCAACCCAACAGATTTGGGATTCCATCTCGTAACAAAAAAGTCCTAGGTAAACTGAAAGATGAATGTAACGGTGATATTATTGTCGAGTTCGCGGGTTTGCGTTCGAAGATGTATGCCATGAGAACAGAGAGTAGCGTCACGAAGAAAGCAAAAGGTGTGGGCAAGAATACGGTGGAGAACAAACTCACCTTCCACGATTACATCGATTGCCTTTACTCACAATCGACGATACTAAGTATAGAACAAAGAATCCAAAGTGTAGACCACGTGATTACAACAAACGAAGTTAGGAAAGTAGCATTAGATCCGCACGACGATAAAAGATGTATTTTGTCTTGTGGAATCCACACGTTGCCTTGGGGACACTATCGTTTAGAAAATAGTAAAAATTGTAGGCAATGCAATTGAAAAAAAAAATAAACTTAAATAACTATAACTGAAAGAAACGTTTCTCACAACGTTGCAACGTTTTGAAAGTCGTTGATTTTGTTTCTGTATTTTCCGTCGTTGGGTTTCCTCGTCACGTCGATCGTCGCGAATCCGAAATCGTCCCTGTTCCAGCAAGAAGAGCAACGTTCCGAAAATTGATTGATCAACAGGCCGTTGAGTTTAGATAACATGGAAGGTAGAAATTCATGATCTGCCTTGCGGTGTACAGTCTCCATTGTTTGCTTTCGGAAACCAAAGAGATTCATTGTCCTTGCTAGATTTTATTGTGTATGTGATAATTTGAGACAGTCAAAGTTTTTTTTATTTTAGTTATAGTTATTTAAGTTTATTTTTTTTTTCAATTGCATTGCCTACAATTTTTACTATTTTCTAAACGATAGTGTCCCCAAGGCAACGTGTGGATTCCACAAGACAAAATACATCTTTTATCGTCGTGCGGATCTAATGCTACTTTCCTAACTTCGTTTGTTGTAATCACGTGGTCTACACTTTGGATTCTTTGTTCTATACTTAGTATCGTCGATTGTGAGTAAAGGCAATCGATGTAATCGTGGAAGGTGAGTTTGTTCTCCACCGTATTCTTGCCCACACCTTTTGCTTTCTTCGTGACGCTACTCTCTGTTCTCATGGCATACATCTTCGAACGCAAACCCGCGAACTCGACAATAATATCACCGTTACATTCATCTTTCAGTTTACCTAGGACTTTTTTGTTACGAGATGGAATCCCAAATCTGTTGGGTTGAGGATACGCAGAAGTATCGAAATACTCAAGCATGGAAGGATTTTTTATGTCTTCGTATAGGTTAGGTGTTTGTATGCTGTAAATGAAGCTGTCGGTGTCCGTGTACAAAAGTGATATCTTATCATTGTAGAAGGGTTTCATCACGTCGTAATGAAATTCGAACATGTAAAGTTTCGACAAGTCGAGAACCGTTGCGCCAACGTAAATTGGTTTTCTGAATTTCATCAATTTTTATATCTAGATTGAAAAGTGCCAAATTCTCGTTGTAAATTTTTCTCGACTTGAATCTAGGATCGGCTATCCACTTCCGACATTTATTCTTATCGGAAATTAATTTCACGTCTACGTGCTTTCTAACATTCTCCATGGTTTTTCCGTACACCGCATTGTTCATTAATTTAAAGAAGTCCTTGTCTAAATCGGAAGTGGCAGCTGTTCTATGTTGTGTGTTAGTTTCTATGTAAGGTCTTAACCACGTGGAATGTTTAAACTTTAGTATTCTTCTAACATTTACTATCTGAACACCCTTTCCCAATCAAAAACCGGAGATTCTTGTAGTGGACGACGTATCTCTGTTTAGGGGTCCAATGTTAACAAAAGCTTGTCTTGAACCGAGTCGGGTGGACATTTGATTTCGGGAGTCGGAGGCAAATCCGAAAAACGTGTCGTGCAGGTGGTCGGAGAATTGGAGATCTACCTCTGCGAAGAAACCACACTCGCTATCGTCGAAATGAATAATGTCTATCGAAGTGGGATCTAACCATTCGAATCCCCTGTAAGGAAGTTTCTGTACCATGGCATGTCCGTAGAGATTATTAACGTCAGAGTAGAAGATGTAATTCGATGCTCGATTTGAATCGTAATCTTCTTTCATGTGTACGTTATTAGCTTTTGCATGTCTCTGTACGCATTGCACCATTCCAACCTCGTATCCCTCTTTCGATAAATAGCAACATGTCAACGTCCGATATCAGTTCCAGCTTGACCTTTGTCTGGAATAACATTGCCGACCACGCTAATCCCGGTAGACTGTAGAAATACGCTGGATCTAATTTATAAATATTCGTTGCCGTTTTCCTGAACGCTTGAAAAACATCCGCGAGTATCGTCACGTCTAATTTTAAATAGGCATCGTGGTAGTCTCCGAGTGTCCTACATCCTAATTTCTCCCACATGAGTTGCGCATGTTGGTATTCTTCGTCCGTGATTCCTTTCTCTCTGAGTCTGCTGTAAAATTCTCTTGGAGAGTGGAAGAGCGTCGTCGTTAAATTTAGAATTATCACTAACGTATTCGTAAGGATAAATCCCTTTACGTCTAACAGAGTTCTATGTCTACGTTGGGAAAACTAGCTCTAGTTATTTTAAATTGATCGTCGGTGAGTTTGTTCGCTAAAAGCATCCAGACTTGCAGAGAGAAATCTATACGAATCCAGGAAGCGCATCTCGATTGTATTTTTCGTTCCCGGAATCGACACTTGCTTGCTGAGACTAATATAGCGTTCTTCATTCTCGGCCAAGACACCTATACGTTTCGGATCGTAGCCAAGATGTCTCACCAGGTGGTGAAAATCATATCCGCTTCCGTTGTGAA